>NC_060884.1:1664355-1714355 GCF_014805685.1 Silurus meridionalis | reverse complement strand
TCACACCACACACTTCCATTCGAAACGTTAAATTTGTTCATGTTCTTCAGCCTTAATAGCTTGAAATACCTAGTTAAAGTAAAAAGTTAAAGAAGTTAAAGAATAGAAAGTCCCCATCCTCCTGATTCCTTATGGTAGGTCTGAACAGATCCCAGTACAAAAGAACCTGGAGGATTTATTGAATTCTTTGTGTTATTACCCAGAAGATCAAATCTATGAATATCTCAGCAAATTCAACTTGAGCAAAAAATCTGTCAGGGTCAGTGTGTGTCATCGCTGTTGCTGTAGCTCCACGGAAACATAAAATTATAAATTTTATACATTTTGTTTAAAACAAATTTAAAAAAAATCTAATTTGGAGGATAAAAGTTATAACAATTATATTGACTTGTAGCTGTCGAAGAAGTGGGCGGGGCTTAGTACTGCTACACTAGCTGCTTTTGAATAAATATATATATATACAGGGAGTGCAGAATTATTAGGCAAATGAGTATTTTGACCACATCATCCTCGTTATGCATGTTGTCTTACTCCAAGCTGTATAGGCTGGAAAGCCTACTACCAATTAAGCATATTAGGTGATGTGCATCTCTGTAATGAGAAGGGGTGTGGTCTAATGACATCAACACCCTATATCAGGTGTGCATAATTATTAGGCAACTTCCTTTCCTTTGGCAAAATGGGTCAAAAGAAGGACTTGACAGGCTCAGAAAAGTCAAAAATAGTGAGATATATTGCAGAGGGATGCAGCAGTCTTAAAATAGCCAAGCTTCTGAAGCGTGATCATCGAACAATCAAGCGTTTCATTCAAAATAGTCAACAGGGTCGCAAGAAGCGTGTGGAAAACCAAGGCGCAAAATAACTGCCCGTGAACTGAGAAAAGTCAAGCGTGCAGCTGCCAAGATGCCACTTGCCACCAGTTTGGCCATATTTCAGAGCTGCAACATCACTGGGTGCCCAAAAGCACAAGGTGTGCAATACTCAGAGACATGGCCAAGGTAAGAAAGGCAGAAAGTCGACCACCACTGAACAAGACACACAAGCTGAAAGCGTCAAGACTGGGCCAAGAAATATCTCAAGACTGATTTTTCTAAGGTTTTATGGACTGATGAAATGAGTGAGTCTTGATGGGCCAGATGGATGGGCCCGTGGCTGGATTGGTAAAGGGCAGAGAGCTCCAGTCCGACTCAGGCGCCAGCAAGGTGGAGGTGGAGTACTGGTTTGGGCTGGTATCATCAAAGATGAGCTTGTGGGGCCTTTTCGGGTTGAGGATGGAGTCAAGCTGAACTCCCAGTCCTACTGCCAGTTTCTGGAAGACACCTTCTTCAAGCAGTGGTACAGGAAGAAGTCTGCATCCTTCAAGAAAAACATGATTTTCATGCAGGACAATGCTCCATCACACACGTCCAAGTACTCCACAGCGTGGCTGGCAAGAAAGGGTATAAAAGAAGAAAATCTAATGATATGGCCTCCTTGTTCACCTGATCTGAACCCCATTGAGAACCTGTGGTCCATCATCAAATGTGCGATTTACAAGGAGGAAAACAGTACACCTCTCTGAACAGTGTCTGGGAGGCTGTGGTTGCTGCTGCAATGTTGATGGTGAACAGATCAAAACACTGACAGAATCCATGGATGGCAGGCTTTTGAGTGTCCTTGCAAAGAAAGGTGGCTATATTGGTCACTGATTTGTTTTGTTTGGTTTTGAATGTCAGAAATGTATATTTGTGAATGTTGAGATGTTATATTGGTTTCACTGGTAAAAATAAATAATTGAAATGGGTATGAATTTGTTTTTTGTTAAGTTGCCTAATAATTATGCACAGTAATAGTCACCTGCACACACAGATATCCCCCTAAAATAGCTAAAACTAAAAACTACTTCCAAAAATATTCAGCTTTGATATTAATGAGTTTTTTGTGTTCATTGAGAACATGGTTGTTGTTCAAATTAAATCCTCAAATAAAATTAATCCTCAAAAATACAACTTGCCTAATAATTCTGCACTCCCTGTATATATATATATATATATATATATATATATATATATATATATATATATATATATATATATATATTTATATATTTATATATATATTTATTTATTTATTGTTTTCATATATGTTTCGAACAAAAATTCCGTCTCACAGAAATCATGTGCACGTTATATACCATAATGTGCTCTTTTATATATTGGTTACAACAATTTTAAAAAACGTTACAACAATGCTCTCATCTCTCCGTCGTTTTCTATCGTTTAGTGACCCTAATTATATCATGGTCAAAGAGGAATTGTACGATTGTCGGGACTGATTTATACTTCCTGTGAAAGATGTGTGTATGGAAGTGTATCTGGTGACGATGATATAAAATATGAGACCAGGTACAATAAACAAAATGTTGCATTACCAATGCAGTGAGGTGTTACATTATAATGGACTCCAAAGAGCTGCCAACATCGCAGGAGACAAAAAAAAACAGATGTCGATCATAAAACCCTGGCGTAATGTGCTGAGTCTTTTCCAGTACGAAAACTAAGATGTAAAATTCCAGTTCAGTCCAGTGCTGCGTACTACGAATATATATATATATATATTTTTTTTTTCAGATGAAAAACTAGCTTAAAGCTTTGCCTACTTGTTTTCTATTGGCTCACAGACTAATAAAGAGTCCAACTGTTTTCCTATGAAAGCGATTTATGCGTCCCACTGCTTTTTTTTTCGACAGGGGAATATATTCATCTGTCTCCAGTATCGCCATAGAGCTGCTAAACTAACAAGCTTTAAAGGAATGAATTCATCACATGCAACCAAGTGATTTACCAAACCTGAAAATCACTTCCACATGCACAAATTAATATGAGTGAAGGACAAGTTTTAAATTGGCAGAAGGTCCCTTCTGGCATTTGCTAGGATTTAATAATGAGATGGGTTATAAATATTGTGCTCCAGTATCTCAAAAATGATTTATAAACTACAGCAAAGTTGTTTTTAGCAAGGAATCACCTGACCATATTAACGCTCAAACCTCAGATGATGAAATAGTCGCTTGCATCTTTTGCGTTCCACTGCTTTTTATTTCAATAGCGTTATATTCAGGTGACCCCCATGTCGCCTATTTATAAAAACAAGAGCTGAACCATTAATGTTGGCACCTCTGTGGAGTCAAAGTATTCCTGGTTTTCTCCAAACTCTGTTCAGGTCACTGTACAACGTTCTGA
The DNA here is from genome assembly GCF_014805685.1 of Silurus meridionalis. Classification (NCBI taxonomy): domain Eukaryota; kingdom Metazoa; phylum Chordata; class Actinopteri; order Siluriformes; family Siluridae; genus Silurus; species Silurus meridionalis. Next base: position 1,711,134 of record NC_060884.1, on the reverse strand, counting down.
CGGTGTACATGCAACACTGCCCCCTAGTGTACACATCTATATCATATGTAAATATGAAGTTGGATGCAGAAGAGTAAATCAGCCCTCGGGTTCAAGTGCAAAAGAAGAAAAACCCCTACACAGACACACACCAGAGATATGAGATAAAACAGTAACACTGAACAGGTACACAGCTGTGCTTATTCCCACAAATAAAATTCTTTCCCAAGTCCAAGTGCAGTCTCCACTGGACTCTAGCTTCAGGTTCTGGATCGAGCACGGATCGAATCTAAGAAGGGTCTCTGAGGGAAATCCGAGCTTTAAAAGGTGCAGTCATTGGGGTCAGTGGTGAAGCTGGAGCCCATACCCCCTCGGCCTCGCAGGTAAACCGCGGAGGTCGATCTGGCCCTGCTGGGTCCTGCGTTGTGGTTCTGGCCTCCGGGACACTTATTGTTGTTCACTTCGGCATCCAGCGTATCCGTAGTGATGACCCAAGTCGCTGGACGCCACTTCTTTAGGGCGTAGGGGGTCTTCACTCGTTTTTTAATCTTGTCTCCTGATCCCTCGTTCCCGTCGCAGTCTGAGTGGCCTCCTGTACAGAGAAGGGTAGAGAGGATTAAGCTGGATTTGCATCTGTAAAAATTTTGTGTACATAATTGGGTAAATTGTGGAAACAAAAGAAAGTTTTCTCACCCAGTAAGGGAAGTGTGGTGATGGACAGGTCAAGCGAGTTTGGTCTCTCTGGTCTACGTCCACGGTTCTGCCTGAGCAGTGCCTCTCCCTGTGTCAGGGTCACAGGAGTGGGCTCAGGTGTGGTCATGGGTGGGGCAGGTGGGCGTGAAGGAGGCGGTGGCACAGGAGCTTCTGTTACAGACATAGAGGTCTCTCCGACTAGTGCAGCGTTCTCTCCGGTTTCTCCTCCCTCTCCTGTTCCGCCCTCACTCTCTCCGTCTCCCTCGCCATCTCCGCCATTGTTATTGCTGTTGTTGTTGTTGGTGTTGTTTTCCAGTTGTGTGTCTCTCCTCAGCAGTGGTTCCTGTTCGTCCGGACTGGCAGTCAGGATTCCGAAGCTCATTTCATCCGAGCTCGCACCATCTTTACCCTGAGATTCAGCAGAGCTCACGGCGCCCCCTAATGGCCCCTGCGTATTTAAATTCGCCATTATTGACGAAACAGCGTTGTTGGCGACGACCTTAACCAGGTGCGGCTCAGGGGCGGATTTCGTTCTGGCCACACCCACGTCAGCTTTCTTCAGATTGCTTTTGCTCAGCTTGCCGAACTTCATCCTGAGAGACGAAGCCGTGGCAGGTTTAGAGTGTAGACTCAGACTGCTGGGTCTCTTTGGGACATTTTGCTGCTTGGGCAGGACAGACGTGGGCACGGGAACCTGCGATACTGTGATGTCAGCAGTCATGTCCGTGAGTGGGTAGAAGGGGCTATGTGAGCGCGTTGTTTCACTGGAGCTGAACTGTTTTTGCGAGTGCTCCATTAGGCTCTCGTCGGAACTCTCGCGCAAGTTCCGCTGCACCTCACTCAGGTCGAGTTTAGGGGTCTCGAGGTCTTCCTGTGTAAGCTGGGTGTGAGTGGGCCGTCCGCCGCCCACCACAGGGAGGGGTTTAGAGAGTGGGACGGGCGTGGCACTGTCTAGCCCTGACATCCCAGACTGGGCCTGCTGTCGCTCGAAGTTGATGCAGTTCCTGTTCTTCTCTGCAGCTCCTCCCATCAGCGCAGATTCTGTAGATGCATCACTTTGAGGAGGTTTAGCTCTGCCCTCTCGCTCCTCAATAGTAACTGAAGACGAGGTTTCTGGGTAGGAGCCGGTCTTTGGTGCTTGATTTCCATGTGACAAGTTCCTGAGTCCAAAAAATATTTATGATGATATTATGGAGTCACTTTAATGTTTAGTGTGTACTGATTTTAAAAAAATCAATAAAATTAATTAAATAAAAATAAATTATTAAATAACTAAATATGTTACATTTTAGGGTAAAAAAACCTCTGTTTCACTTCATGTTTTCTCCTTTTTTTATATTCAGGATTTTTCTTTGTAGACATTTGTTGTTTGGTATGTAGACATTTTGTACGCTTTTTAGTTTTATTAATTTCCAAATATTTTTTTGTGTTGTTTTTAGAATTATTTTATTGTTATTACATTGTTATTACATTAGGGATCTGCGTCTCCATTAACTGCAGATGCACAGCCAATGATTAGATACAATAACGATACAAAAGGAAACCGCTACCAATGTGATACGATTCCCCCCATTACGATGCAGTGTGATCCGATTTTGATTCGATTTCACACAACATGATTCAATGCAACGAATGCAGCTCTACCTCTGCCATGTTAATCTGTTTTCTGTTCTATATGACTCTCAGGACATGCCTAGTTCTCCATAATCTGTTTAGAAACAGTTTTGCAAGGAGAAATTGATCTACATATCAAATATGGGTCACAAATTATTGGTTGCTTTTTAAATAATAAAAATATAAATCATCTACTAATAATTCTATAGAAATAAAAACATTTTACTAAGGCAAATATGTTAAACACTTTTTTTTTAAAGAATCACAGCATTCTTCCCCAACAAATCTATTTATGTATTTGTTTGTTTATATGTGCTTAAAAATAATTCATTGCTTTAAACTGTGTTTGTTTGCTTATTAAATCTTGCGAATATTTGAATTTTTTTCTGGTGATGAGGGCCATGCTAACTTCCAACATGGTGGACTGTTCTGGACTAAGCAGCAATGTCCAGCTGAATCCAGATGTTAAAGACATGCTGCAGTCACATGATCGTGTCCTTACCAGATCTTTTTTTGAACAAAATAGAGGTTAGGTTGTTTACTATTCACATGTACATTACAGCACAGCAGCCATGTTAGGAAGCTGTGGACAGCCATGATACAGTATCCCTGGAGCACAGGAAGGTTAAGAGCCTTCGTTAAAGGGCCCAACCTGTGAAAGCTGGGTGGTACTGGGGCACGAACCACTGACCTTCAGATCAGTAACCCAAATCCTTGACCACTGAGCTACCACCTCCATCATAAATGAGAAAGCGGTGTGAATGATCATGGTATTGCCCCTGCCAGTGGAGTAACAGAATTAATGTGGAGGTAATCGGTGGTGATTAGGAACAGTTGTAGATCACCTGTGATTATGCAGAGCTGTGCTGATGTTTACAGCAGGACTTGTGGATTTTTCTCTTTCCCAGAGGACAAGCAGTTCAGCCAGTCGCTCCTCCGCACACTGAGCTGTGAGTCGAGCTTCTGCGTCCTGATCCCAGCAGTCCTCCATCGTCTCCTTCAAAGAGCGCACGGCCTACACACACACACACACACACACACACACACACACACACACAGTCTTAAACCCCAATGCGTTTAAAGTTCTTAAAATATAATCCGATTGTGTGAGCTGATCATTTGTGTAATTAAACAGCAGATTTTCAAAGCAAGTATAAGGAGCTCACGTGTATTTTTTAAAACTAGATTAAATAATGAAATCAGTGTAAATGTATGTATGTGTGTGTATATTTGGTTCACCAGACTGTTCTCCTTCCAAGCTTCTGGAAATTTGGGTCTCTGTTTATGTCGGGACACCAACACCTGCATTTCCTCTATGGTCGGACGATTCCCCACCTCAGTCTGGAAGGCCAGCTGAAACGTGGGCACCGTTTCACCTGAGGAAGCAGGAGTAGTTTAGAGCAGATTTATGGATATGGAACGGTTGTGACACACAATCTTATCATTCGACGCCGTGACCGGTGCAGTACCTGGGAATAGATCGGCACAGCGCATGAAGCATTCCCAGTACAGCAGACCGAGGGCATAAACGTCCACTTGTTTTAGTGCAGCTTCACAGTCTCGAAGATTCACAGCTCGTTCCAGGACCTCCGGCGCCATGTACCGCACCGTGCCCGCCTACAGTAACAACACACACACAACATTTTGTACTGTAAAAATCTTCTCACATACTGTATTATTCCATAAAGAACAACCAATCAGCTTGAAGCAATGAAATAATCAGTCAGACAGAATCACAAAAAAAAAAAAATCTGAGGTAAATTTCCTTAAATCCTTGACAGATGCTATCAGAGTCTGTATCACTGAATCCGGCTGACCGACTGGATTATGTTGTGTTCCTAAATTAAACAAAAATCACGAGACGATCGTTTCAATACATCACATGCCCGGTATTGCTGTAGTTTTGCAAAGGGGCGGGGCCAGTTATGTCACCTGACGTCATCACATTACTCTGCGTTCGACTCCCCTCCCCGTTTCGAGTGTTTAGACGTGTCACACTCGTGTGTCGCCGGAGGTTTGCGATCGTGCGTATGTCGTAGGTTCGGCGCAATATACGTCACACGGCATCAATATACCACTCCACCGGCGGTTGGAGGGGTTTGAGGTGTCACAAGTCCCGGTTGGTGTGGTTTATCGACAGCGTTAGCTAATAGGGCTGTGACGTGATGTCACATGATGTCGCCGATTAACCCGGGGTTCGACTCCACCCACTATAAGAATAATAAATATGCATAATAGTAATAGTGATGCTTTTCAAGCACCATTAAAAATGAATTTGAAAGAGAATTTCCACAGGAAGGTTTTCCACCATCAGGAAAACGTTCCTGTGACTCGTAAATGTTTAGAGGAAGCCAGAAAACTAATCAGGAGCTCAGGATCATTTTTAGAAACTCTTCCAGGAAAAATAGCGATTGCTGACCTCACTGATGGCCGTGTTTTCTTCCTCTGCATGGCCTGACTGTCTCTTTTCTGTCAAAGCCATGGACAAGCCAAAATCACTGATCACACAGCAGCCGTCTGGTTTCACCAACACGTTCCTGCTGTTCAGGTCCCTGTGGGAGACGGCAGGCTTGTAGACGTCTGAAAGAGAAGACGCACAGAAAGGATGAGAGACAGAGAGATGGATATCAGTGTTACAGCTAAAAAAACAGCAGAGAACACTGCAGGATCTGAGATGCTGCAGGGCGTATGTGTGTGTGTGTGTGTGTGTGTGTGTGTGTGTGTATAAGGAAGGGAGGATATGCCAGATCAGGGCCCAAAGGACTCTGCTGCGGGAAGACCACACTGACGAAAAAGAACAACCTCTCTGTCGCTCTCTAACGGAGAAGAGGGCGATAGAGAAAACCTCACCACATTTATAGCACTGCATCATCTCGCTTCCCTTCCACCTCAAAATAGCACACACTTCCCATGCACATACACTCAAGAGAGCCAATTAGTCACATATTCACTGTACTCTTGATGCGACTTCATGAGAAGAACCCGTGTCTTTTGAAACCACGTGATCAAAAAAGACTATTTTTATCCCACAAATAGAGCTGGGAAACACATATCCTTTATCAAATAGATAAGAAACAAGTTCTGGAGCCAAAAACTTTTTTAGAAAAGCATCTTCAGAAACAAACAAACTTTTACAAGTAACAAGAAACATCCTAAGAAACTTAAAACTTTTCAAAAAGAAAATCTTCCGAAAAACAAACAGGAACCGTTTCTGGAACTCAGAAATCGTCTCATTGACCAAGAAACCTTTTAGGAAACCACGAAAGCATTTCATTAGGAACCAAAGAGCATTTTCAGGATCTCAGGAATCTTTTCATTATTTTGAATCGTATATTATTTAGTTATTTGTTACACACAGTAAACTGAAACAGGCAATAATATACTTATTTGTATTTATTTTTTTCGAAAATGTTCACATTTAATGTCAGAATAAATATGAACAGACAATTCACATGGGGTTATTTGGGCTTCAGCCTTCATGTATGTTCCAGAAGAACAGATACGCTTAGCTGGGTATCAAGTTGAACCTTTCAAGTAAAACAAAAAAAGAATTTGATTTCTGATCGACTTTTCTACCTCACCTCCTCTCACCAGCTCTGTGTGAAGGTAAGCCAGGCCTCTGGTGACGGAGACGACCAGACGGCAGCAGCTCATCCAGTCCATTGTCCTCGAACTCAGATACGTGCAGAGAGAACCCTAAAGAAGATAAACACAGAGATATTAAACCGACCTAATTACAAGAGACAAGAGACCAAGAGACAGACAGACAAACAGACAGAGAGACAAACAGGGAGACAGAGAGACAGACAGAAAGGCAGATAGAGAGACAGACAGACAGGCAAAGAAACAGACATACAGGCAGACAAACAGAAAGGCAAACAGGGAGGCAGACAGGGAGACAGACAGACAGAGAGACAGGGAGACAGTCAGACAGACAGGGAGACAGTCAGACAGGGAGACAGTCAGACAGACACTCTCTCTTGGTGGCCTGAAAAGCTCTTTTTAAGCACCACCATGATGATGGGATGTCATCACTATGGCAACACAGTGGGTGTTGAGCTGCATTAAGTACAGACTGATGGAGCGAGAAGCACAAAGTAGTGAATAATTAAAAACTTTGCAGCTCATACAACATTATACCTCTTACTCCATCTGTGTGTGTGTGTGTGTGTGTGTGTGTGTGTGTGTGTGTGTGTGTATGTGTGTGTGTGTGTGTGTGTGTGTGTGTACACACACACACACACACACATTGTTAGATCACAGATTATCTCAACAGGAAGAGGAAGTTAGGAAAGCAAGAATAGAAGAGACAGATGATGGGAGGAGTGGAGAGGGAAAGGAAAAAAGAGCAGAACAGTGAACATGTGTTATAAAAGAAAATAAACAGAGAGACAATGTTATAGACAAACACGAAGAAAGGCAGACATAAACTAGACAAAATACAGAGAAAGAAAGAGTGAGAGAGAAAGAAGAGCGACAGAGGTAGAGAGGTTTTCAGCTGTTCAATCACTGAGAAATCTGAACTCTTCCTCCTCAGGAAGCGACTCAGAGGAAAAATCCGACATGACACCAGATCCCTCCGAAAGATTCTTCCAAATATAAACCACCGATTTAATCTCATTTACTGACTCACTGATACAGGAAGAGCCAAGCACATAGATCAGAGCACTGCATCACACTGCTGACTGTTCACTCCTCAATCCTCTATCTATCTGTCTCTCTCTCTCTCTATCTGTCTGTCTCTCTCTCTAGCTGTCTGTCTGTCTCTCTCTATCTGTCTGTCTCTCTCTCTCTAGCTGTCTGTCTGTCTGTCTCTCTATCTGTTTCTCTCTCTCTCTCTCTCTGTCTGTCTGTCTGTCTCTCTCTCTATATCTGTCTGTCCATCTCTCTCTCTCTCTCTCTCTCTCTCTCTCTCTCTCTGTCTCTCTCTCTCTCTCTCTCTATCTGTCTGTCTGTCTGTCTCTCTATCTGTCTGTCTGTCTGTCTTTCTCTCTCTCTCTCTCTCTCTCTCTGTCTCTCTCTCTCAATCTGTCTGTCTATCTATCTATCTATCTATCTATCTATCTATCTATCTATCTATCTATCTATATCTTTGTTTCTTTCTATTTCTGTGTATTAATATCTCTATATTTTTCTCTCTGTCTCACTTTTTCTCTCCCTCTATATCTATCGCTCTATATTTCTCTCTTCCTTTCTTGCACTTTCTCTCTCTCATTCACAAGCATCCTGGACCATCCTCATAACATCCTTCATTCATTCTCTCCCTCTCTGAGTAAAATTGTCAGGATTTTCTCCTTTTTCAGAAAATTTTTGAAGCAGGACATAAACGTTAAGAATCCATAGCGCTAGCATTAGCGGCTAGCCACTTCCTGGTTAGCGGCTAACTCTACGGATTCTTCAGTGTTTTCATGTAGGCACAAAATCTTATTTCCGGTATTCCGGCCACAGTGACACTGCGCTAACTGTAGTTTATTTTTATACCCCTGGCATTGTATGTTTTCATGTTTAATAATAGAAATGCGCTCAAAGTGCGAGGTGGAGACTAAACTACATTTGGGTACGAATATGTGTACTGTTACACCTCTAGTAACATCTGATAATGTGATTCTGTTTTTATCTGAAATCAGTGTGTTATAAGTGATGCTTACATGCGGGTAGAAATCCATGATCAGCAGGTACTCGAGCTGTCCGTCGCTCCCGACTCGTTCCTCCGTCTCCAGGAAGTGTGTGATGTTGTCGTGGTTCAGCAAGAGGCGGTAAATGGAGCGCTCGTTAACGAACGGCTGACGATTGACACTAGAGAAGACTTTGACCGCCACAGAACGTTCGTCCAAGGAGCCGCGGTACACCGACCCGTACCGACCACGCCCGATGAGCTGCCAGACACACACACACACACACACACACACACACACAGATTCCATGTGGGTGTGAGAAAAATACCATATGTTATGATTCCTTTTACCAGGTAATTACAATCGGGAACTTACTAAAGTGAAACTTCATGTGTACGTATATTTTATTCGTTTATAGTAACAGCTAATGTTCCATAGCAAATAAGTCTCATATATGACTCCTTCATCAGCATTTCAATATTTTTGTATCATTTTAAGAAGATTTTCAGGAACGCTGGAGACTCCTTCCATTAATGAGCGAACTGTCGCTATAGAAATGATAACGTGCAAAAACATGCACATTGTGCAATAGAAAACGAATTAACACTCCTTCTGACCAATCAGAATCCAGAATTCTACATCCCTGATCCTTTTTTTACATGATCTGCTTCTTCTTCTTCTTCGAGCGTACTGCCGGGTTGTAAAGTGGCTGTAGAAGTTGAAATGTGGCATCATGCATTTAGAACGAAATGAGATTACCCACTGCCTCGGTGTAAACTGGGAGTTTTCCGAAGGTCACGTTACTTAAGTGCACAATAAATTGCACTGATTCAATTATTCCCAAAATCCATCAAGGCATCAAACACTAGTGGGAGATGTGCTCACCTCCAGGAGCTTCAGACTGTCCAGGTCCAGCGATGGAGGAGAGAAAGCAGCCTCTAACATGTTCAGGTTGTGGAGACTCTGTTTAGCACGTCCTGCATTGTGCACACACACACACACACACACACACACACACACACACACACACACACACACACGGATAGACCTATTGCAAAATGTACACTAAGTGTTTTAGGGTGATGCTGAATGCTCTTACTGCTACAGCTACTTACCTCTCAGTACACGGAGGCAAAAAAAGACCAGCACAATCAGGATGGCTACCATAGAGACGGTTGCCAAGGCAATCAAGATGGCCTCCTCTCGATAGAAATGGCAAGTGACTGGAAGAAGCAAGAAAACCAGAAGGATTGACAGTTTTTTCTGTGGAATATCAGGAATAATTCTACATGAATCAGAGGATTACCCTCGTTACACCCCCCCGAAACACACACACACTCACACTCACACTCACAGACTTGAGGTTCAGCAGTGGATCTGGGTGGAGGAAAGTCCTCAGTGAAGTTCAGGTTGCACATGTCTTTGCTACAACAGCAGAAACGGTAGATGCCATTTTGGATTGGAGAGGGAGGCTCGGTCACCTGGCAACGATCATCATGGCACATCCGCTGGTCACCCTGAGAACCCCAGCAACCTGCAGCACCAAAAAACAAACACTTTTAAAAACCCAGATAAAAACTTAAATTAGTTTTTCTGTCCAAGAAATAATTAATAAAACAAAAAAAATTGTATGTATATATATATATATATATATATATATATATATATATATATATATATATATATATATATATATATATATTTAATCGTGATTAATCTTAAACTTTTGCTCTGTTTCCACACGGACGGTTTTAATTGCCGGATCTATGCATCATGGCGGATTTTGAGATTTTGAGAATATTAAATTATTCTGGCATGTCTCGAATAACGATACTTTCAAGTTATGATGTACATATACACAAACGCATAATAATTTTATATCATATCATAAATATATATATATATATATATATATATATATATATATATATATATATATATATATATACTGTATTATGTTTCTACTTTTTTTTTACACATTTTTTTGCACATTTCTTTTTATTTGCTGCTGTAACAGAGAAATTTCCCCACTGTGAGATGAATAAAGGTATACCATATCTTATCATTACAATTAAAATACAAAATAATTTGTTAAAAAAAAAAAAAAAAAATGTTGCAAAAAAACAGTATGTATGGTTGACCTTCAGATGACCTATTTTGGTTGTTATGGTAACATTATATTTCGGCAGTAGGTTGATGTATACTCGGTACCTTGTTTGACCAGATGCACTCCGTTCTGCTTTTTCTCCCACAGCCCGTAGCACCGCCTACTCTGGCTGCAGCGAATGGTGTTGTTTTCCAGGAAGACACGTCCCTCTCCTCCTCCATCGATGCGCTTGGAGAGATCCTGCTGCTCGGCATATGCACACTCCCTTTCCTCAGTCTGAGCCGCTACGGATCGTGGTAGGAAAAAGAAATGCAAAATTATTGTAATGGAAACAAAAAATCATTATTTTCCAAAAAGATCCACATCCCCTTATAGTTCCTATAATATATGGGAGAAGGTTTATGGACACCTGACCATAAGATTGGTGTACCGTCATTAAGCATTTGCTGTTATAATAACCTCTAATAATAATTTTATAATAATACATTTCTGATGTTTCAATAGATTTTGTGGAGATTTGTAGAGATTCATGAAGCCATAAGGGTGTTAGTAATGTCAGGTACTGATGTAGGTGAGAAGGTGAGGAGGCCTGGGGTGCAGTCAGAGTTCACAGCTCTCACAGGGTTGGAGCGCTATAGCAGGAGATCTTCCACCAAATCCAACCCATGGAAAGCAGATGTTCATGGAGCTGGCTTTGTGCACAGGGACATCGTGATGCTGGAACAGTTTTGGTTCTTCTAGTTTAACTGAAACTAGGCTGGAAAATTCAAGTGTCCCAATACTTTTGGTGAAATAAATCATCGATTTGTAGCTACATACAATGTTGTGGAAGGTTCTCTGACACTATAAGCACAGCATCGTCTGACAGTAAGCAGCTGTTTGAGACGAAATTATATTCATCTTCAAGCGTGTTATTATCCCCTCCCCCACTCTCTCTTTCTCTTTCTCTTTCTCTTTCTCTTTCTCTCTCTTTCTCTTTTGGTCTTTTTTTACTCTTTCTCTCAAGGCCGAAGCTGAATGACTGCCGGTTTTCAGCGTAGGAGAATGTAAACAGAGATAATGGCTCAATTCTGTTCTCTTATAAAAACACACACACACACAGACACACACACACACACACACACACACACACACACAAAAAATATTCAGAGTAGAATATAAATACAACACATTAGCCTGACTATAGCATTTTTTTATTATTATTTTTAATTTAAAAAAAAAACAATAATTATACTATTAATAATAATACCTTGATTTAACACTGGAAACCAGGCGCTTACTGTGCACACAACCATGACTGTATGAAATCAGAGGAAAAAAAATCCACCTTTTGACAAATTAGATTTAAAAACAGGTAAGAAAAAATATTTTTTTTATTCTTCGAAAGAATAAAAAAAAATATGGAAAAAGAAAAAATAGTCCATTTGAAAAAATTATATATTTCATATTTGCTGGGTTTTTGACTATAAATATCAACGAGACGTCAACGTATATTCTGTATTTCCTGTTATAAAGGCTATATGTTGTTGCTTAGAAACCCCAGACCACCAGGGTGCAGTGTGATTTCTGTCATTCATATTGGATAAAGATCTTTTTATTTGTTTAATATCTTTCAATCATTATGCAGATACAAAGGGTCCTCTTTAAGTGTGAAAAGATTAGAAACTTGTATATTGTATTGTCTTGGACAAGAAAATTAGAATACCTCAGATTGTAAAAAGGTGACGGTCGTGACGTATTTCCTATTTATTCTGGGAAAAAAAAATAAAATCAAGAATAGATAGGAAAAAAAGGATTCACAGTAGGCAATACAAAAATGATGGTGATTATTTAGATCTGGGCAGTTTGAGTCAATTAAATGGGGAAAGTAACCAGAAAGTGGCTCTATTGGAGTTAATATCTAATCAGATTTATGAGTTTCAGTCAAACCCACTGTTATATCACTAACAGGATAAGAGCAAAATCAAAATATCAAATGCAAACCTTACACATCCTTTTATTCCTTTTTACATATTTAAACCAACCATAAATTGTAAAATAAAACATTAAAATGCTCTTGATGTCACGTAATGAGAAAGATGGCGGATGAAAATGCAAATTAGGATGACGTTCATTTAGCAAGCAGACAAATCCCAATCAGAAACCAAAAACCTCAGTGTAAAACAAGTGTGATGGCTGTCGATCAGCAAACAACAAAAACTGCAAAGAAATTACAAGAAATCAGAACAAAATCAAAACCTTTGCAATTTCTTTTCTGCTGATGTATTAATCATTATACATTATTGTGATCTTTTACATATAAAATATAAACATTTTTTATTATTATTATTAATTATTATTGTGTGTTAAAAAAATCACGATGCTACACCACAGCAGATTTAATGAGGCATGCTGCTGAAACGAGTGAATAATGATTAATTATTTACGCTCGTCCGGTACCAGAGCAAGGGTAGTTCAAGCCAACACACTAATCTGTCCATCCATCCATACCTTCATCCATCTGCTGCGAGCAGGCGAGCTAAAGCTACAGCACATCTAAACTCAAGGATAAACAGTGTGTGTGTGTGTGTGTGTGTGTGTGTGTGTGTAGGATAGAGAGAATGAGAGAGAGAGAGAGAGAGAGAGAGAGAGAGAGAGAGAGAGAAAGAAAGTGTGTGGTTTCATCTCTAGCATGAAGCAGGAAAGATAAAAGCTTTGTGAATCATGAGTTCACATGAGTTAGAACTGACATTTCCATGGTAACACAACATTTGACAAGTGTGCAAAGATTTGTGAGATGAACAGTGTCTGTGGACTTTCAAGAAAACACACACACACACACACACACACACACACACACACACATACACACACACTGACAAAGATTAACTGTTGTTGAGAAAATTGCATTGTATATCAGAGGCGAGCCAGCCAGGAGCTACGATTCAACATCCAGAGCAGGAACTATTTATCATTTCCTCTCATTTTTTAGAGTTACTCAATAAAAACAGTGCTGCATGGTGTCTTTAAATTCTTCTGGACTTCTTCTTCACCCTGTCCTTCAGGAGATGATTAAAAATAACTTTTTTTTTTTAATAACTTCTTTTTCAAATGAGCCATCAAATATCTGTTTTAATGAGATTATTTTCGGTTATTATGAACTTGTGATAGTATATGTATAGTGACATAAATGAATGACAAACAATATAGATTAAGATTATTTTCCACTACAAATTCTAGTCACAGAAAATGCAACAAGGTTTCTAAGTGCAGCAATAAATTATTATTATTATTATTATTATTATTATTATTAATATTACTGTGTGCATTTAAAAACAATAGTTTCACTTGACAGATCAGTTGAGTTTTCAATCTGACACACCCTCACACACAACAAAAACATTGTAGAATTAGTGTTGTGTTGTTGAGGAATTTTGAAAAACAGAGGCAAGCCAGCCAGGAAGCACTGCTTAGGCTTCAAGTGGTACTTATTGGTTTCTTAGTAATCTTAATTTGAGCCATCATTGAACCATTAAATCAGATGCCCATTCGATCAGATGTTAATCTCACCAATCGTCAGCACCTGCACACTGTACCTTTGAGAAACTGGAAAAAAATCCCACAAAAAATATCCCCTAACACATTGTGTTTATCGTGAATTGATTATATGCATCCTTTGGAATTTTTCTGCCAAATGGTGTAAGTAAAAAAATCAGAATTAATAGCATATAAATACCGATATTTGCGTTAAAATTCCCAATTATACGATTTGACCTCCGTATGAAGCTACTTGACAGCTAATTAATCAAACCGATGAAATTCTACAGAATCGAAAAAGGGGCGAATCAAAAGATATCCACCTGTATTGATTTTCCTCGGTCAACCATTTTATTTGTTCCAGGGACCTGCTTTAATATTGTATAATGCAGCATGAGATAGGTATGATATCGAAACACACATTGCTGATGTTTTAGGTGTTAGTCGAGTATGGAAGCTGAATGTGAACACAATGAGTACACTGCAGCACCAAATAGGAGCTCGTACTCTGTTTACTGTGCAGATCTCCAACTATTTCCGTCACGTCTCTCTCACACACACACACACACACACACACACACACACACACACAAACGTACACGTACACACATGCACACAGGTTTCGTTCCTTTCCTGTCCACAAGGGAGGTCAGCACTGAGAACATTTGCATGGGGAACAATGCGGGGCCTTCCTGCACGTCTTTCTGGAAGTGTGTGTGTGTGTGTGTGTGTGTGTGTGTGTGTGTGTGTGTGTGAAAGGTCTACTTATTTTTTATACAGTTACATCCTTCCAGGTCAGAAACCACAAACGCCCAGTTTATACATTAAAACTGGAACAATGCGGAGACAGAGAGCAAAGCGATACGATCATGTGATGTCATAATATGGACATTAGGAGAAATGACATCATGAAATGCTTTTCTGAGATGTATTTTAACACACTTTTATTCACCTCTGAACAAGTTTTTTGACATCGTTATACCATATGAGAAGCAGAAATCCCTTTTTGGTAGCAGTTTCCACTGCTTCCTGTTTGATTTTTTTTTCACCTTTTAAATCATTACAATAAAATAATACATTTTTTTCTTTTTCTTTTTTTTAGATACTGCTTTTTTTATAAATCTGAGGTATCTATCAAATATTTAACATGTTTACATATAATTTCAAATTTGTAGTTGTGAACATTCTTATTTCTATTATTATTATTATTATTATTATTATTATTATTATTATTATTATAGAGGAACTACACAAGAAAGAGAACTTACCAGTAACAGGACTGAGCAGAACCAAAGCAAAAAGGCCCACATGGAGGACTGTCATCTCTCCTGACTGTTTTTTATCCATCTTCATATAATACTTTTTTTTTAAAGAAAAGTTCAGGATGTATAATTCTTTTTACTGTAAAGAATAAAATGTCGGAAAGGCAGAATGTAATAAATCCGTATTGAAAAGAATAATAAAAAAGTCTGTTAATTGTGAGCTGTTATGTATTAATTAAAAGGGATCATATGAAGTGAAGCCCAAGTTTAAATAACGGGCCACAAAAAAATGACAGCAAATATGATGCAGGTTTTTTATGAATCCAAAAAAAATCCAGAAAATCACATGGAGGTGTAATTCTTTCAAGAAAAACGATACAAAAAAACAACTTTGTCCTTTGCTTTTGTTCCCGACAATTGATTTGGATATAAAGTGAAAGAGATCCGAGTATCCGGAAAGGATTTCCACAATCCAGAATCCACCTTCTTCATCCCCACTTCTTTTTTAAGAAAGAAAAAAAGAAAACGTCTCCGCTTGTAAAGAAAGAGTCAGATTGATTAAAAACCAGAGCGAGGTTCCTTTGCAGACACGGGGCTGATCTTCATCCTGGCCGCCTGCTTCATCCTGGTTGTTTAGTTGGAGATTGAAGGCGGTAAAGCGCTACATGTTTGCGTCGCGCTCGCACTCCATGTCCTCGGAACGCCTGGAGCTGCGGAGCGGAGGAACGAGCCTGGGCGCTGTCGGCTGATCCGGAGTCCAGACGGCGGCTGGAAACGCCTCGATCATCCCGGAGAGTCTCCAGAGAGCCGATTGTTCACGCAGTGCATATTACAGCAGGGCGGACTGACAACCCCGCAGTGGCGCCCTCTACTGGCCAATTTTTGACACTACTTCACTCTTACAATCTTAAATGCTTCTTTGTTGAGGTTCTATGAAGAACATTTAATATCCACGATCCACGATGTTTCTAATAAACGTTAATGTTCTACTGAAAAAAGTTTTTACAAATTCAATAATCTCGCAATAATAATTTCATTTAAATCAGTTCAGTGAAAGTTGCATTGACTGAATGCTTTGGAACACCGCTGATCGTCAAAACACCTATGCACTGGTTTTAATAACTTACTGAAAGGTTCTTTGGGAAACCAAAAACGGTTTCATCTACGGCATCTACAATATCTTTATTACACTCAGAGGATGTTCTTAATGTTTTTTGTTGTTGTTGTTGTTGTTGTTGTTGTTGTTGTTTAAAGATAATGGACCTGGTGTGACTGTAGGCTTTCCCAAACAGGAAATACACTTGATAAATGAATAGAGACCAGGAAGAACTGATCAAACAGCAGAGGTGTAAAGAAAACCTACAAATCATTCTTGATTAAAAGTATAGAAACCTTACTGCAAAACTCACCAATTTCAATAGGACTTGAGTATCTGATCGAGTGTCTGATTTTAACAGTACATGAGTATTTTATTATTTATTATTGGGTTTTTCTCAACTTCAACAAAAAGCTGGTTGAAAAAATTTTATGTAAATGTTTAGTAAAACATAATTTGTCAGTTGAAGTATAGTGGAGTAAAAAGTACATCTACTGAATCTTGAATGTAGTTGAGAAGAGAGTAAAAGCTGCTTATATCTCTGATACTCAGTAAAACCAGTCATGAAGCACATTTACTCGAATACTTTACACTAATGTTAAACAGGTGGAATGAAGTAGGAGTGAAGACTCCTGTTTTAACAAGTAAAAAGCTGCTGGACTTTAGTGGGTTTTATTTCAATCAGCTTTGGTCATTGATATTTGAATTTGTGGGTGACCTTCTAATGCAGCAGCTACAGAAAGCTGAAGGAGAGAGTGTCACAATGAAGTGGTGTGGGAGAACATATGAAGGTTGAAAAGATGCAGCTGTACACACTCAATATCCATCCATCCATCCATCTATCCATCCATTTATCCATCCATCCATCCATCCATTCATCCATCCATCCATCTATGCATCTATCCATCCATCCATCTATCCATCCATTTTCTATACCACTTATCTCACATGGTGTGGCTGGAAACAGTAAAATCTATTTGAGGGAACTTGAGTCAGGAGACACCTTGGAAAGAATTTCAATAAATCACAAGGCACAAGTATACATACACACACACACACACACACACACACACACACACACACTACAGACAATTTCAAAATACGCATCTATAGAATAGAGGAGGACACCGGAGAACCCAGAGGAAACCCATTAAGCACAGAGAAAACACAAGAAGGAGGCAGGACTCCACCCCCTGATTCCCACCTAAAGTGTAGTGAATACAAAAGTAATACAAAACACGGAGTGCACCTCACTTTCACATAATTAACAGTAATGAGTTTTTGCAGGTCATTAATCCTGATGCAGAAGTAACAAACATCTTCTTTATTTCAGATGGAAAAGAGATTAAAAAGGAATTTCACTCTTTTATTCTGCTTCCAAATTTGTGAATGGATTATTCCTGGCCTGCTGGTGGGACTGCAGCACTACACCATTTACACAAGTAAACAAACAAAAGATAATGCAGGAGATTGTGTGTGTGTGTGTGTGTGTGTGTGTGTGTGTCAGTCAGGAAAATAAAGAACATCACACATAAAATCCTACAATCTCTCACTCGCAGTAAGCACTTGATCCTGGTCAGGGTGGAGGAGATCCATTCTGCATCCCCATTCAGTAGATATACCATGCACCGAGGAACTGTGGGTAAAATCATCTGAAAAAGCGTCCACCTTGAAAATCAGAAGACCTCTGTGATACTCATTTTGACCCACTAAGATTTGGGATACAGCGATTCTGACCTTCTAACTTATTCAAAACATGATGCAGCACAGGAGTTTATTCCAGTAATTTTGAGCATGAGGTTTGATGGTGCAAATCCACCCAGAGAGAACACCAGCATGTTTCTGGAAGATGGCAGGAAACCAGAGAACCCTGAAGAAACCTGACACAGAAGAAGCCCAAGCTCAGGATCAGAGCAGGAACCCTGGAGCTATTGGAATATCAAACATCTTTAACAGTGGCGTCACTTCACTTTAACTTTACAACACAGCACAAAACACTAAAACACAACTCAACACAACAAACACTGTGAAATACAACACAATGCAATACATGAATACGCACAAAACATGTCAAAACACAACACAAAACACAACAAGGAAAACCACAACTCAACAAAACAGAGCCAAGCACAAACAACACACGAAAACACAACAGAGCGACCCCCCACACACACACACACACACAATGCAGCACAACCCACACCTTTTTATATATATTTTATTAATAGTAAAAAATGGCATTAACTGTTCCAACGTCAAAAGTCATCACATGGGAGTGAATCCAGGACCGATAAAGAACAACACACACACACACACACACACACACACACACACACACAACACACAAAACACATACACAACACATACACAACACACACTTACACACAACACACACACACACACAACACAACACACACACACACACACACACACACACACACACATAGTAAACACCGCTGCGTCACTTTAATGCGCATCAGCAGCGCGGCGACGCCCATAGCAACCCGCTCACATCCTCCTCCTCCTCCTCTTCCTCCTCCTCCTCCTCCTCCTCTTCCTCCTCCTCCCTGTTTTTCTCCCAGCAGCTGCTGACGTCTGACTCTCATCCCTCCACATTTCCGCGACCTGCGCGAGCCGCATCCTGTCTTCCTCCGAACACTGCGCTCTTTTCATTCATCCACAGCGCCATGAACATTTCCGCCGCATCTGCACAAGGTAATAAAATCCACCCGTTTATTCTAAATATCCTCCTTCCTCATCTTTCTTTATACCCCTCCTTTATATCCCTCCTTCATCCTCCTAATCATCAAACAGGGCTCCCGCCATCACTGTGTTTTTCTCCCCCGACATCATCATCCCTTCTTTCTTTATCATCTTTATTTAATTTTAGAAAGGGGGAACTATGGGGTTTTGTATATGTGCTTGTTTTTGTGTGTGTTGTCGTTGTGTGTGTGTGTGTGTGTGTGTGTGTGTGTGTGTGTGTGTGTATTTTCTTGCATATGGCGGCTCACGCTGCAGAGATGTCACCCATCTCTTTCTCTCTCTCTCTCTCTCTCTCTCTCTCTCTCTCTCTAATCTCTCTTCAAGCTTCGTTCAATCATGTCTTGAATTTCATTTTATACTGTTTACCGACTGCCTACACGACGATCTCATTCGCTCATTTATCTGCTTTTTTTCTACTCTTTTTTATTCCCACAAATTCCGACTATAATAATAAACATTTATTATAAGAAGCTGCAGCGTCTGTGTGCGGCACTGGACTGAACCATTATCACCTCCGACAGGGGTGCGCTGTTTTCCTTTAACTGTAATATTCCGCTCTTCTAGTGGGTTTGAGTTCGTTTATACGTTGCTTTATTAGTGAAGATCGTCTATGTAAGAACCAGAAGTTTGTGATTTGCTTATTGAGCAGGATCTGAGGTTGCTTTTTTGTCGTCGTCCCCTATTCCGTGGTGGTTCATGACCACAGGCTGTATAGATGAGGAGGTATAAATTAGCGGTTTGGCCCAAAAATAGTGTCACAGAGAGAAGCTGCTGATGGAATGAGTGTTATCAGGCTTTCTGTATATCATCATCATCATCATCATCATCATCATTACATTGCTCAACATTTTTGCTTTTATTTGTTTTTGTTTTTTTTACCCAGTTTGAACACTGAAATTAGACAAAAATAAAAATGTTCTTGTGAAGCATCATGAGATACTAAACCATGAATATCTGGCCATTAAAACATTACTCCAGGACAATTAATGACACACAATTAGTCGCCTGAATTGACTCATAGACATCATTATAATAATTAAACTTAATTTAAAACAGTACAAATTTTTGTTTCTTTTTTTGATCTTGTTAACGATAATTTTTTTTCTCATATGATCTGGACATCATGTCTGGGTTTTAAGTGATATTTCCATTACATATGATCTACTGGTGGTTTATTCGCACGATGGCGAAAATGTGGAATTTGTGCACGTTCTCACGCTCTTTCGACATCCTTTAAGCTGCATCAGTAAATTTTTTTTTTTTTCTCGCAAAAGAAAGAGCTGCAGAAGGTTCTGGTGTTATTATTGTGATGACTGCTATAAAAACGATGATTGCAGTGATTTAGCCTGCTGAGATGACAGTAATCACACATCAGCACAAGACCAAAATAGAAATCCAGTGTCTTCTGTAATTACAGGAAATGAGCACTTGTGAGCAAAACTTTACATATCAAACATATCTCCAAAAGATTCATAAACCATGGATCAGATTCATTTTGAAAATATATTTTTGTGCCCTGGCCATTTGGGTGTGTGGATATTATATTATTATATTATAATCCATAATTAATAATCGTGTCATATCTATAGACATTTTCCACACGATGTTAATGATGACCAGGTAGAAACTCCTCCAGTTGGTTGGGAAGTTCTACCCTAAACGATCACCTCCTCTCCTGATTCTCCAGCTCTCATGTGTGTGTGAACTTGGGACGGCTTCCTGATCTTGCCATGAGAAAGATTTCAGTACCTTCTTCTTTTCCCGAGCCTGTCTTTCTACTCTCTCTTGCAAAACATGCAACAGAAATCACATATATAAAATCCTATGACCTAAAAATGCTAGAAAACCTTACAGTTTAACCTCTGACAGTTAGGAAGCACTGACACTGGAGACTCCTTCTAAACTCCTTACAGAAATCGTGCAATGACTATACTATAATATGTGATATGAATAACGTGTGGTTCTTTCTTAAAGATAGTTGGCACCTGACATGCTGGTGTCTCTTCCCAGCTTTGAATGAGACACAACTGAGACACACTGATCACTCAGGGTGCTAACTCAGCGCTAGGTTTTGTGACCCAATATATACATTTTAGTATTTACGACCAAAATCCGGATTTTACACCTGTTTTCATGGGCGGATGTAGAAAAGCGTTTACGGGGTGGCAAAGGGGGTGAATTAAGCATCCTTGCATGGTTCTTGTGGATTCGAGGAATGATTTATATCCATTGTGTATTGTGATTGACTTCACCTGAACCTGATATCTGGATTAAAAGATATAAATTAAATGAGATGTGAGGGGATATTTAACCTGTAAACCTGTAGTGAATTATTTATTATTTACAGGTTTGTTTGTTTTTGTCGTCACATTGACACAAGAAACTGATCAAATTTATATTTTATACATTAGAATAGCAGTGCCGGGGTGGCAATGTTTTTTTAGGGTGACAATTGCCACCCCATGCCACCCTGGTAGATCCGCCCCTGTTACATAACGCTTTCTCTGTCTCTTTACTTTAGCCACACCCCATTTTCACAGTCCCGAGTCCAGCTGAAAAAAAGGCCACGCCTCCCTCGTCTGGACTGACCTGGCTGATCAGGGAACTGGCAGCGACGCCCACCCTGCCCTCTCGATGAGGGACAAAGCCACCCAGGTAGGCTGTATTGTATTCTCTCTCTCTCTCTCTCTCTCTCTCTCATGTTAACTCTGCATTCTTAATTCCTACATATTCTTCTCCACCTCTCTCTCCTCTCTGCAGACCCCCAGGGCCTGGGTAGATGAGCGCAGGAGGGGCTCCCACAAGCGCTCTGCGTCCTGCGGCAGCACCGACCAGCTGAAGGAGGTAAAGCAATAAACGATTCTTCCAGGCTTTGTGATTCTGCATTAATCACTGCAGTCAGACTTTTATATATAATCATATATTGCATGTATGGACTAAATATTTAATATTAAAATACTGTATTTTAACTCTGGAACCGTAATACAGTATATTTACACATCAGATGGCTAAAGGAACCTGTGGAAGTGCGTCTGAACATGTAAATATCATAGAAACGAACGAAAATTATATATAATGTACTAAGAATAAATTACACAATGAATGGATATGACATTCCACAGAGTGTCTCCGGCCTTTCATCTAAATGTTAATGCCATTTCAATATATATATATATATATCTCAATAAAAAAGATATAACGGTGAAGAAAAATGAAAAAATGCAATGCAACATGAACATGTAGTTTCACTCCCACTGTTTCCTGTATATTAAGAAGTAAATATTATTGTAAAACTGTAAAAGTTATAAAAAAATTGATTTTACGCATTTCATCCTTCCCCAGATTGCGAAACTGCGGCAGCAGCTGCAGCGCAGCAAACGCAGCAGTCGCCATCGACGCGATAAGGAGCGCAAATCGCCCTTCAACGGCAACCATGCGATTATCCAATCACAGGTCCGTGTGTGTGTGCGTATGTTAGAATGAAAGTTAACTCCGCCCACATATACAGTGGTTTCGCCGTCATTCATTGCTCTTATTCTTACTATGAATATTCTTAGCATTGTTATTATTACTACAGGTTTTATTCAATACTGTCTCGCACAAGTATTTATAATATTACTGTTACTGATATTATTCTGACTGACTACTACAATATCCTGTTATTACTATTATTATTCCCCTTTATTTTTAATACTACTGTGTTTATAAAATTATTACTTTCAGTATAATAGCAGTTATTAATGTGCAAAATGTATCTAGAAAGACACAAAAAGCTGCATTAAAAAAGAGGTGAGGGCGAATACCAGTCGTTTCATGGCTGAAGTAGGTGAAACATCTTTCTAGTATTCTGATGACCCACTTTCATGAGGACTCGTCCCAGTTTCACGTCTCCTGTGGACACTTTGGAGCGACGTCTCTCACAGGATGCGAGGATTAAAATGTGTCATCACGTCCGAAGTCGTTAGCGCCGATAGCGACCGAGAGCGACTCGTTGGAAATGAATCAAATGAATCAAATGAATCGTTTCTTTCTCTCTCCACACAGTCTCAGATGCCCAAAACCATCCTGATCCCCATCCCCATCTCCAAGTCTACTCCTCCTCGCTTCCGCAACAGCATCGAGGGCCTCAACCAGGAGATCGAACGCATCATCATACGAGACACGCCGGAACGTGATGAGGTCATCATTGTGAGTCACGGACAGTAACAGACAGTGATGCCTTATGTTATGAGGACGCTTTGGTTATTGTAATGTAAATGAACAAAAGCAATAGAGGTGTGTGTGTGTGTGTGTGTGTGTGTGTGTTCTAGCCACAGGACGTTCCCGACGGGCACCGTGCTCCACCGCCCCTCCCCAGACGCAGCAGCAGTACACGCAGCATCGACACCCAGACACCCTCGGGTAGAAGCCTCGGTGGCAACCGTAGCAACAGCAGCAGCCGGGCGGACTCGGTGTCCCCGTCGTACCTCAGCATCCTGAACGACGCAATAGGAAACAGTCCCCTTAACAACGACGACACACTCAACGAGAGCAGAGAACGAGGTTTCACACTCACACACACACACACACACACACACACACACACTCGATGACGTGAATACCTCTCATTCTCTTTCAAGACAGAGGACTTCTTCTCATGTTGTCCCCCTGTCCCCTGTGTATCTGTAGACCTGGGACTGTACTCACCCCTGCCCAAATACGCGTCCTCTCCCAAACCTAACAACAGCTACATGTTCAAGCGGGAGCCTCCTGAGGGCTGTGAGAAGGTCAAGGTCTTCGAGGAGAACCAGTGAGTAATAATTCCAGACTTGTTAAATGTAGGAGATACGTTTTACTATAATGCACATAAATAACATTAATATACTGTGAATAATAAAAGTACTGTAGTGTTCCTAATATTAGATGTAGTAAAAGTAGCGTTAATAATATCAGTAGTATGAAGTAAAAGGAGTAATAGTTTGAGCAGTTCAAATATTTAAAACAGAAGAAGTTGGTAGTAATAATGCGTAATATCACTAGTAATAAGACTCGCAGCAGTAACAGTAGTAGAAGTAATAAGAGCAGTGGTTAGTGGTACCGTAATTTCTGGACTATTAAACGCACCCAAATATAAGCCGCACCCACTGAATTTTACAAAGATTTTATTTTGAACATAAATAAGCCGCACCTGTCTATAAGCCGCACTGTCTACACTGAAACTAATGAACTTTACACAGGCTTTAATGAAAGACAGTGTCTGTTACACGGCTTGTATCTAAACAGTAGCCTACCAAGAAAGTCATTGTTCACTGTCTTCCTCCTTCCTTTCACAACTATTTCTCTCGAGAGTTTTTCTTTTGGCATCGTCGTGTGTTTAAAAATCACCATCGGTGAATCTTTTCTCCCGATGCCGTGCAGCTCAGAACACAGGTGAAGTGTGTTTTCATGCCCGGTTGTTTTCAGCGTGACGAATGATTCGCATTTCTTACTCTGTTCTTCTTCTTTGAGCAGATGATGTCATTTCAGAGAGTTTTGTTTTATATGACTTCATAATAATTTGCTGTAGAAGTTAAAGAGTCCTGTGTGTTTGTCGAGGCCCAGGCCTCTGCAGGAGATTCCTCCATACCTGTGCCCAGACAGGAACAAGGTGAACTTCATTCCTAAGAGCGGCTCGGCCTTTTGCCTCGTCAGCATCCTGAAGCCGCTGCTGCCCACACAGGAGCTGAGTTTCCGCGGCGGCGTGAGCTACTGCAGCCTGTCTCCCTCCCTCGTCCCTCTCAGCGGGGTCGGCGTCCGCAGTCTGTCTCCGTCCCTCGGCCCCGTCCTCACACGAGGACGCCAGTCCCCCTGTCTCCCACGCCATCTGGAAGAACCTGAGGGTTAGAAGCGTAGATCTCCATCCGTCTCCACGCATCGTTTCGAAAAAACAGACTCGTTTTGCTCAAAAATCTCAAAGCTGTAACCGCATCAGGGCTCGACTTCTGATCCAAACGATCCAAATCACTCGCTGAAACTTGAATGTCGTCGAAGATCGTCGAGGTGATGCTACTGTGTCCTTCCTGTACCGTCAGCCAGGGATTCGGACGAGGCTGTGAAGTCTTTGACGTGTACATCTGTAAAGTAGAGAGTGTGTGTGTGTGTTTTGTTTTTATTTTTTTCTGGTTTTTCTTCGCAGTTGACCATCAAAGCCTTTCGAAAGCCACGTTTCCGTCTACATACCGCATCACTATTTGAACTTTTTTTTGGAAGAACATGGGACTAAAATTGTGTGTGTGTGTGTGTGTGTGTGTGTTATAAGTAGTTACCATGCAAAAAGAAAAAATGTAGCTAATAGCAGGGACGGACAAAAAAAAAAAAAAAAAAAACGAATCCCGTGCCTGATACTCACCGTGATCTGTAGCAGCGTGATCTGAAACCCAGCTCTGACCGAACCTCTCCAGGGGTCTCATTTATTCATTTACGAATTTCTGAATTTGTAATAAAAAAAAAAACCTAGCGTTTAAAAAATCGTCGCATCGACTCGAGGAAACATGCCCCGCCCCTAATTTACCATATATGGTAAACAACTTCCTTTATTTACTTTACATTTACAGCATTTGGCCAACGTCCCTTTTCCAGAGAGCGACTTACAATTGTATAAAACTAAAAAGCTAAGGGCCTTGCTCAGGGGCCCAGGCAGCTTGGTGGGGCTGGGATTTAAACTCATGCCCTTCTGATGCATCATTCTGAAGTCCAACGCCTTTAACCAGCAGACTGCAGATGACATGAAAATAAAATAAAAAAAAAAACCTATTCGGACTTATTTTTTATCTCTTACGCCGACCAAACCAAGATACATTCGGAGGAAATTCTGAAGCACACAATCTCCACATTCCATCAGGTGATGTTGCAGCAGAGGTTTGTTCAAGATTTCAAGAGAAGATAAGATCTGTATTAATGCTGAAGGAATTTTTGCTTCAGAGTGCAAGAAAAAAATGTATATAAAAAAATTTAATAATTTATTTAATATTCTATATACAAATGTATTCAAAAATACACACGGTGCTAAAGAACTATGTGCATAACATTCACAGCTAAACCTGGAAAGCTGCTATAGTGTAAGTGATAACCGGAAGCAGCTTCTTTTTGACACTTAAACTGATTATTAAACGATTAGGAACAGTAACCGCGGTGACCTGCTGTGGAATAAAGACATAAAAATGATAAATGAGACCCCCAGTTCATGATTTACTCCACCATATAAACACAGAACCCGTGTGCTTTATATACGAAGTGCGGGTGAAACAGGAGGTTCTGGTGCTATGTTTATTATACTGTTATATATTGTTGGGGCGTGACGAGAGAAAGAGAGAGAAATTGATTGGATACAATTCTAGAAATTCAGTAGAAGAGAAAAAAAAAAAAAACTTTTCCATACAAATGTTTAGCTCAAACCTCCTATTAATAATAAGCAATGTGTGGAAGATCACCTGGAGGAGTTACTGCGTTTACTTCACTCATTCTTGTCTTCAATTAGAGATAAAAACCTGTAGAAATGTAGTACATCATAAACAACATACAACGATTATAGAAATATACGGCGACAGAGCACGCATTATAAAAACACAACCAAACAGGATTCCTTTTTTCTTTAAGATGTAAATAGTAAAAAGTCTCAGAAATATATCTTTCCTGACGGATAGAAGAATGCTTTCAACCCAGAAGATGCACTATATGGACAAAAGTTTTTGGACATCTGAGTATACGATGTGCTTCTTTTTTATCATCTCATTGCTGTTATATGCTTCACCTTTCTTGGAAGATGTTCCACTAGATTTTGTGGAGATTCATTCTTCCACAAGGGTGTTAGTCAGGTGAGGTCTCAGGTGAGGTGAGGAGGCCTGGGGTGAAGACAGCATGAAATGTTCATCCTGAAGATCTTCAGAGCTCCATAGCAGGCCACTCAAGATCTTCCACTAAATCCAACCCATGTAAAGCTTCATGGAGCTGGCTTTGTGCACAAGGACCCTGTCATGCAGGAACAGGTGTGGGTCTCCTAGATGAAGTAAAAATTTCACGCTACCAAATGCATCCAAAGACGTCCTACACAATGGAAGAACCAGGTACGGCTGATGCGTCCCAATACTTTTGCCCTTATAGTGTATGTAAGATTTGTCTGAGATGAACGTGAACATGTTGGATGGAAACTGCACTGGCGCAACCCGAATACAACGGGAATAAAGTGAGTTCTTACCGAGAGACTTTATGCGAAGAACCATCTCTGGAGGCTTCCTCAGAGGAACCGTAGCATCTTTATACTGTAAATGAATTCATGCATCATATACTGTGAAGCTCATTTTTCTTCCTTTCTTACTTTAGTTAGAGACGAATAAAAAAAAATGTGTAATGCCTTAAAAAAAAAAAAAAAAAATATTTCAAAGAATCGATTTCGAAATGGCTGTTTTTAACACTCAAACCAGCCAAATGGTGTGTGTGTGTGTGTGTGTGTGTGTGTGTGTAAGAGAGAGAGAATCGTTCTGGGGATTTTAAGGTACGTCGTAAAACGCCTTCCATCAGGAAAATTACTTCCTGAAAATTTGTAACAAAAAAAATTATAAAAAAAAAAAAAAAAAAAAAAAAAAAAAGAAAGAAAAAATTTATTAAAACATCTGGAACAATCCGGTTAAATACAATAATTTTATTTAATTATATCGTCTGGTCGGTCGTCACATGACGAGTACAGTCACTGTAAAGATCTCATCTGTCCATCATCACATTGTAAATCGTTACATGATTATGTTAATTGCATAAAATAAACGGAGTCAAACCCTGGCGTGATTGGTGCAGCCTACATTCTTTTACGAAGTTTTTAGACACGACGAATTGTAGGCGATGTACAAATATATATTCTTAAATATCAGAAAGACACGTGGAATGTAAATCGGTTTACTGGTTTTGCATACGTTCATGAAACAAAGGCGGAGAACTTCCACCTATAGGGGCCGATTACGGGTGCCAATACTTTTGCAAATGTTAACCGCTGAACTTGAAATGCAGAAATGAAGGATTTATATCAATCACTCACGATGGGGTGGAGCTAAAAGCTTAATTAGCTGTGGGCAACATCTGAAAGAATAGTGCAAAAGTTTGTGCCCCCTCACACAATCTACATTCTGCACATAGGAAGTTGCTATCTGCCCTCTTCTGCATACACGAGCACACGGAGACATCCGATTGATCGATATGGACTGACGGGTGGACGAGTAGCACCTGTCCAGACATCACTCATAACTCCTGACGGGTAAATCAAACACTTTTCTGCCGGACACGTTCCATCCTGTGCAGACGTGAACACGTCTCTCGCACTTCAAAAGATGTTAGATTAGTGCATCAACTTTTAAAGGGCAGATGGAAACTTAATGGAGGAAAAAAAATAGTTTTTGGTCATAAAGCAATAATGATGGTGTGATCAAGGGACACACATTTTTGCAATCCACACTAGTGGTGGTGGTAAAATACTCAATTTGGATAATCACACAAAATTCAACACACACACACTTTATACAGCAGGTAACCGCTTAAACCCCTTACAGAAGGTTATTGGAATATAAAGAGTTCATAAATAGAAAAAAAAATCTAATTTCCAAAGCAGATAAATGTGCAACAAACAAACATGTAATTATACTTTTATATAGTTAAAGCCATAACCAAGGATTTTCTGGGCAAAATAAAATTATAAAATACACATACTTTATATATATATATTTCTTTTTTTCTTTCTTTCTTCTCACCAATGCTAAGGTTAACTTTATTAATCAGAAATCCCAGATTGTAGCTTTAATGAACATTTTGAGTCGTTTCTCACTTCTGTAATTGTGAAGCGTTCGGACAGACAGATGGACAGGACAGAAACGTCTGTAAAAGAATCTACAGCTGATTTAAAGTACACGTTTCGGATCCGGTAAACGTTTCTGGTGCACTTTCCGACGTGGGATTATTTACAAACAGGTGAAACTTTCCAGTGTAGAACGCAGTCTCCATCAACCTTCGTCTTCCTCAATGGTTCTTCATCTTCAACCTTCAAGATTTAAATACAACAGAGTGCAGCCTTTACTTATTTATATATAAATAAAAAAAAGAAAACACACACACACACACACACACACACACACACACACACACACACACACACACACACACACACACACACACACGTTCCAGATCCTTCCTTGGCTCAGTGGGTCTCAAGCACAAAAAATCTCCAGCTCTGGGTTTGATTTTCTTCTTAACAGTAACCATGGAAACCAATCCTAATTAAATAAACACACTGAATAATTATGAAAATGAAAAATCTGAAAAATCCATTTAAGTTTTTATCCATTTGTAGTTACATTTACAATAAAAACAAATCAGCTTCTGTTTCCATGGAAAGACCATCCACACACACACACACACACACACACACACACACACACACACACACTTCAGGCATTAAGCAGATCTTCGTCACTTCGTCCGATAGCGTCAGGGTTGGAAAGCGGGTCCAGGTCGGCGAAAAGGTTGAACCAGGCCGACATGTCCCGAGCTCCACCACCTTGAGGCGCTACAGACCATAATATTAATACATTTATTACAAATTACATATTTAAAAAAAAATATATTTCTACCCAGAAGCGTTCGTACCTTTATCCGACATCCTGGGGTTGTTCTGTGCAGCCGGGACCTGGCCAGCAGTGGGCGTGGCTTGAAGGGGAGGGGTTTGAAACATGGGAGGAGTCATCCATCCTGAAAAAACAAACAAACACACGAGTCAACAACAGCAGGGTTAATTAAAAAATTTGTGAGAAATAAAAAAAAAAATCGTAAAAAAAACATTTCTGTAAAATGTGCATTGTTCATATTAAATTATATTTTTTGCTTAATATTAACAAATATTCTAACATTTAAATTAGCAGACACTCAATAATTTGTATTTATTTTATTAGTAAATAAGTAACATAATTACAAAAGTTCATTTCTATCGTTTTGTCCCTTGTGAAGATTATACTGGTTGCTGAAATGTGAGGGGTGTACTTAGTTTTGTGAGATTATATTAAATTATTTAATAAATTATATTAAATATTAAATACTACACACATGCACACACTGCCATCTAGTGGTGGAGTTATAACTATAAGTGTTTGTATCACGATGCATCACTTTTTTTTTTTTACATTTTTGCATCAGAATATCAGATTTATTTATATATAATTATCAGTAGATGTGCAGTACTTTTATTATTTAAAAAGCAACCAATTTGTTTATTTGTGACCAATATTTGATAATCGATTTCTCGTCGCTAAACTGTTTCTTGAGCGCGTTCTCTCTGAATATGTGAATATGACGTATCGCAACACTATGGAGACCGAGGCGTGTCCTGAGAGTCACAGAGTACAGATTAACATGGCAGAGGCAGAGCTGCACCTTCCTGCAGACAGAACAAGAAAAAAACTGGTTTGATTTCATCTTTTTTTTTTTTTTACTACAAAGACATGTTTGTGAAAGGGGCCATGCACTAGAAGTCAGCAGGCGCTTGAGTAAACTGATTTGCTGTCTGTTTGAACCGAAGAAACAAAAATATCTGCATCATATTCTTTCCATTGCATCGTAATAGTGGTGAATCGTATCGCACCGGTATTTATTTGTACCACCACTAGATGGCAGTGTGTGCACACGCTTGTGTGTGTGCGAGTGTGGGTGTTAGAAGTCTAACCGGTAGTGCTGATCCCGTGGTCGAGGAGCTGTGATGGCAGGAAGCCGGTGGGACTCGGAGGCTGTGATGGAGAGCGAGTCACTGTGTTACTCGCAGGAGCAGCAGCACCGTCTGTGGAACAGGGAACACTCACGGGGGCCTCGAAGCAGCCGAAAGCGTCCTGCCACGCTTTACTGAAATCATCCGTTCCGCTGGAGGCTCCGGGGCTCAGCAGATCCTGCAGGAAAGACAGATCGCCTCGTTCTCCCTCTTCCTCCTCGAGGCCAGAGTACGGCACGAGACCCGAGAGCAAATCACTGGTGACTGGAGCGGGAGAAACACAGAGCTGTTTAAGAGCAATTTAAGACTGTATTCCTGGAAACGTGGTTTTAAAAAAAAGCAGGCATGAAGCGAAGAAAAAATAAGAAGTGGATCAAGAACATGGAAAACGATCTAAATCAGGAAATCCATCGTCTGGAAGTTTTTAAAGTTTGGACAAGAGGAAAAAGAGTCGGCGTGAGAAGATCTCCGGTTGAGCTCTGAAGAAGAAAGCAATTAAACACCGAGTAGAATTTAAATAAATGTAATGTATTCCTACATACTATTCCGTGCAGAAAGACAGGTTTTGAAGGTGGAGAGGGATTAAAAAGGTATAAGACGTGTCTGAGGGGGAAAAAGGAAGAAGCTGGCTGTGAGTTTATACCCTTCTCATGCAGCGGTATAGTGACAAAGGACTCTGTGTTTTGCCTCTGAGACTCAGCTCGCTGGGGATCAGGGGGCAGCGCGGCCTCCGGGTGGCTCTGAGGCCGTGGTGTAGGTAGAGTTGGGATCATGGCATGCATCGGGGAGGGGTCAGGGGTCATGAGTAGGAGGTCATCATCCATGCTGATTGTGCTGATGGGGCCTGAGAGCTCAAATAAAGCTGTGGTGCAAATCAGGGGGGGTGAAACAGCCCACTGTGAGATCCATTAAATGAAACATGCCAAAAACTATAATCGCACAAAACCTAGTTGAGTAAAAAGTACGAAATTCCCCAAATGGAAACACTTCAGTAAAGTACAGACACGTTTTATATACAATAACGAGATACATTTACTTCTGACTCTTACCAGAGTCTAGACTTGCAGCTTCGAACGCAGACGTTCCAGTTTTCTCCTCCTCCAGTGACACGAGTCTGTAAAAAAAATGTAATTAATTAAAAACAACAGATGGTTTGGTACTGAGAGACATAAGTGACTATGTAATGAATAAACACGTTTAAATAAATAAACACGTACATAAACGGTCGTCTGAATTATGAGAAAGCAACTGGCGAACAAGACACGTGGTTTAAATGGGGTTCTGTGTAATAATAATATTGATTCTACTGCGCCGAGGTCAAAACATCCGAGTGTGTACTTGCTCACTTGTCTGCATTTGTTTGTTTTCCCTTGTCCTTCTTATCCTCGAGAGATGAGGAGTCCAAAAGGTGTTCCAGTGGATCCCGTAAGTCCTGCAACACACATTAACGATGCTCATCGCCGTCACGGATACACAATGCATTTTCTCTCATTGCTTCACATGTGACACAAAATGCACCTTCAGGGTGGTGAAATTGTACGGCACGTATCCCTGAAAGGCTTCGTGGATGCCGGACATGATGTTTGCCGTCTTCTCCCAGAACTGCAGGAGAGTAGTCTGAAAAAGAGAAAGAAAAAAAAGGTGGTCATGCCCACCCGCTTGCAAGAATGGTCTATAAATAAAATATCCGTTTCGGGAAAAAGAAAAGTGTGAAATATGGATGGAGAGCGGGCAGAAAGAGGAAATTAATCGGTGTATGATTTGGTGAATAAACCAGCGAATGAGCAAAATACCTGGTAAGTGCAGAGGGAATGAGAGAGCAGGTTGCAACGGCTCGCTCCCAGCATGTCCACTTTCTGACACACGTCGTTCTTCAGCTTATCGAATTGCATCTTTGTGCCCCTCACCTGTGCCTGCACCTACACACACACACACACACACACACACACACACACACACACACACACACACACACACACACACACACACAGACAGTTGGTCCATTACAGGACTTAAGAGGGGGCAATTACTTATGCACAAAATCCTTTCATGGATATTACAATTAAAAGAGGTCCAAGTACAATTACACTACAATAACTTGTTGAAGAAACAGCTAAAAACATAGCACAGGACTATGGTAATTATGTCATAAAATATAATAGCCAATCACATTTCAGTATGCAAATCAAGGTCAGGCATTTTTAAAAAAGAGGGAGGGGCATTTAGTTTACCCAACTGAAGTGTAATTATTAAACAGCATCAAAGTTTAAATAATTCCCGCATCAACAAAGACACGACTTTGTGCGTCAGCATTTCTCGACCCAGACAAAGCTCAGTCTGACCCACTGAATGTGTGTGTGTGTGTGTGTGTGTGTGTGTGTGTGTGTGTGTGTGACTGCAGGATTCAGTTACTTAGTCCTTTGTACACCGACTGGTTTAGGAGGAAATCAGAGACCATAAGCGAGGAAAAGCCGTCCCTCTCAAACCACTAGGACTTCTGTACTACCAGAGACACCGAACACCACCCGGCTTTCTCCTTCTGTTTACGCCCTCTCACTCACACACTCTTACTTCTGGATGGATTTGGACTGTAATTAATATCAACAGTCTACTATAACGACTCGCTAATTGATAAAACTATGATTAATGAACATTCAGTGCCACCCAGGTGAGGATGAGGTTCCAGTTTGAGTCTCTAAAGGTTTCTTCCTCGTACCATCTCAGGGAGTTTTTCCTTCGCCACAGCCGGCATTGACGCTCGACTAAAATTTCTTCTTCGTTTTGAGGACATTGCTTTCAAAAATTTCCGATACTTTAATCTCTCTGAAAGAATGCTGACCTTGCGGAACTTCTCCAGCTGTTTGTAGGTGTCGGGGTCCAGCTCCTGGGAGACGTCCTTCATCCATAGCAGAGCGCCGCGGTACTCCGTCCTGGACTTCTCCATGCGGCTCATGGTCAGCAGCGTGTCGGCGATGGCCCTCCTCCGAAACGTCTCCATCTCCTGCTCCATCCTCTGCAGAGGGGCGCAAAGAGCCAACCTGCACCCAGAAGATGGAGCGGGGTATCAAATGTCACATGGTCATATTTAGAACAGTGTGTGTGTGTGTGTGTGTGTGTGTGTGTGTGTGTGTGTGCGCACACCTCTGTTTGGCAGAGGTACACAGGGCCTTGCTGGTGGCATTCATCATGCTTCCTGCCTTAGTTTTGTCATGTTCTGCCTGGAAGCGCAGGAACAGTCCCAGCTCGTTCTCCTCCTGGGACAGGCCTGCAAAGGTCAAGGATCAGACACGTGACAGCATAATAACACATACTTATATATATATATATATATATATATATATATATATATATATATATATATATATATATATATATATATATATGACTTCTGTTATAAAACGTGACCATATAAAACTGTTTTTTCTGTGAAAGCCACATAATTTTTTTTAATGGGGGTCTGTGCCCAAAAAATGCCATGTGACGGAGCGACGCATTTTCGTGATCCGCCTCTAGAGGCCGCTATTGTAATGACAGTGGACCGGAAGCCGGAAAAACTATCAGAATAGTTTTTTTGCCAATAGTTCCAGCAATCAACTATGCTGCCTCGAGCTTTATTAATAACTCAGGAAAATGTTAGTTAGTAGAAGCCGAAGTCTTGGGTCTCCCGGTTATAAACCGTGTGGTGCTCTTGTGCAAAAGACGTGTGAAATATAAAAGAGGAGTGAGTTTGTGTGTAGTTTTCACTCACGTGTGATTCTTTGCTGGTATTTCTCGATGACTTTTAAAAGCTCTGTACAGGTGGACTGTATCGAACGAAAAAACTGGAAATGACAAAAAAAAAAGACATTAAGTCTCACACACACACACACACACACACACACACACACACACACACACACACACACACACCTTATTAACACATTTAAATAAAATGACAATTGTATTTATGCGACAGATGCGTTAGCCTCCGCCTTTTTTACGCTAAATTTGCTGTTAAACGCTGAACACGTCCTCGATGCGTCCAAAACATACAACACACACTTCACTCATGGGTGTTGTTCTAATCAGCATTACAGAAAACAGAGGCGGTGCTCACACACTGCTGCTGTACAAACACACACACACACACACACACACACACACACACACACACACACCTTTTACAAAACCCTGAATGAAAAAAAAAAAGTCCTGATACTTCTAAGAAAGTGAATGAACTGGTCTGGGATTTTAAATACTACTAATATTATCTGTTGTGCTCTCTCAGATACAAAACACACACACACACACACACACACACGGCCTTGTTATCTCTTATTTCACAACCTGTAGGGATTGCGCGTGTCCTGTTGTCATGGCATCGAGTCGTTTTGAGTCTGCTTCGTTAATGGAGTTTTCTGTGTGTGTGTGTGTGTGTGTGTTCGCCTCATGTCAAGATGAAACCTGAGTCTCGCTATAAATGAGTCATGAAGGTTGGCGAGGCTCTTAAAAATAGACAATATGTTCCCTGGAAGCACAAATTGTGAAGCTACAATACCTGGACCATACGCATGCACATGTGCGTGCGTGCGCGCACACACACACACACACACACACACACACACACACACACACACACACAAGGTCACACCAACACTGCCTGGGGTTTTCATGTTACTCATTAACTCTCCCTTTGGATTTTCACAAACACAACACAGATGCTCACATGCACTGCGTCCAATCAGCTTTGCTTCCGACTGCTAAAACCGGAGACTCCTTCCAAAAGCCAAAATCATAGCCATATGTTTCCATGGAAACGAGACCGGTGACTGAACTCTCAACTCTTTCTGATCAATCAAAGTTCAGCATTCTGAACAAATCACTTCAACTTGTGTTCTGATGCTGAAGACTGTATCCTCAATAGAAATTCATGACTATATTAATATGCATGATTATGCAAATTGGGTACATCCCCTTGAGTCTAGATGATGTCCAATAATTTATAAAATGGTGAAAGGACGTGTGTAAATATAGCGCTACCATAACAACGTTAGCCAATTTGTTGGAGGTGTGGCTAAATCATCATCATCAATAATGATCAGGTGACATCGCAAACTGGGAGCATAGCCCCGCCCCTAAACACGTGTTATATATGGGGAAAAAAATCTGCTCCTAAAATTTAAGCACGTTATGAAGCCGTATAATCAGAATCGACATGGACGATAAGACAATATGGCCGCTGATTGTCCTCATCACAGAAGCTATAGAGACAGGAAATCAATCTGACCTGTAGAGCAGAAGAGAGAGAGAGAGAGAGATAACACTGTTTACTCTTCTCCATCTCTTTCCCTTATTTCTCTTCGTTCTCTGTATCTGTGTCTCTCCTCCGCCTCTCTCAAACACACACACCCCCACATCCAGAACACACACACACCATGTCGTGTTGTACCAGATAAGATAAATTCATTAACTAGCACCCCGAGCTGAAAGTGTGCTGTACAGATGTAAATTATGGTTGCCTGGCAACCATAATAAAAAAATAAATAAAAATATCGCAATACATTTTTCTGATAGATCACTGATGCGAAGTCTTAATTCAACAAATACTTTAGTTCCAAAAATAATATTTTCCAAATGGTCTTTCAACAAAACTACGTACCTCCAGTTTCGCGTCCAGATCGGCGTCCGACGCCACCACGTGCTCGTCCTCCTTCTTCCCGGTCGCCTTGATCAGAACCTGCTTCGTCTTCCAGAATTTCTTCTGCATGCGAGCCATGACGGACCGATCCTCGCCCAGAATCGGACTCGAGAACCTGAAAATTCAGAAAGATCGTTCGGTTTAAGAAATCGTCATCAAATCCAAAAACCAGGTTGTTCGATCTGGGAAGCAGGAAACAGGAAGTGGGAAGCGTAACCTACCCATAGCCATCCATAGTGTTCCGATGGGCTGCTCGGTCCTGCAAAGAAATCACTGATAAAACGTGCTGCAGAAATCCTGCTTCTGATTGGTCCTAACGTGTTGATGCACCTAACAACTTATCGTTAACGTAACTATTAACAGACAAAAAATACAATTAACAGCACCAGTTGCACAGCTCCAGATGTTTTGTTTTGATCACACTGTCTTATGGAGGTCGGTGCTCCCTGTGACTGTGTGCGCAGCCTTGTGCTGCCACCTGCTGGCGTGTTACAGAACTAGTCTTGAAACTTTTTGATACCACCTTGTATCAAATGAGTGATTACTCAATGACTGATTCTGTCGGATTGTGAGGTGATTAGTGATTATTACACTCACCTGCATTTAAATAGAAAATTATATTTATAAAATTAAACATTTTACAAGCTTTCAATGAGAATTAATGAGTAATAAATGATGACAATGTAAAAAACAGTAACAGCTGCTAACTTGGATGAGCCTTAACATACATATTCTATGTGACATTACATTTACAATGACAAAAAACAATTATTAAATAAATTTACTACAAATAAATTAGGTTAAAATTAGTTAAATTAAGTGTGTGTGTGATATTTACCTCAGAAGGCCTCACATAAAGACCTGGCCTCTCCACCACCAGGACACCTGTCTCACTCGGGCTGTGAGAGAAATTAGACAAATACTAAACATTTCTTCTGCATTTGCTTTTCTCTGGTTTGAAAATAAACGCCTAGAAGAATAAATTGTAATATTTCATATTTATATTTTCCAAATTAATGCACTAAAACACCGCGAAACCTTAGCAAACTACAACCGTATCCCAAATCGCTTCCACTTCACTACGTTAGTGCACTACATAGTGCGCATGCGCCATTATTCCCATCCCTAGATAGCGCGCCTATGAAGGAGAAACGGCTCCGATTTGGGATTGAACCCGATCAGATCATCACATCTCTATATATCCCTTGAACAGTTTTCTTGGGTTTCACGTCAGAGAAATGAAAGTTGTTGCGTTTTGTCTTGTCTGATTATTTTCATGCGCTGTTTCTTTTAGAATGAATCGTTCAGGTAGTAAAATATGGGAAAGGAAATCGAGAAGATCCTTCAAGGAGCGGTTTAAAGCCGCAACATCCCCCGAAACGCACGTCTTAAATGTCGAAAATTAAACCAAACGAAACGTCTAATTCAATGAAATGTCTTACTCGTGTTATTTCCCCTCTTCCCCACGCTGTTTCTCATGGAAAATGCGCCATTGGGAGCGACCTGCTCAGCCTGTGCCGTTTCCCCTCACCGCCGCTGACGTTGGCTAACAACCAGCAGGATACGAGGGGGGGAGGCGACTGCGCATGCGCAAGGGGCGCCATTTTCCTTTGAGCGCAATTACCGAAGCAGCGATACGATAATTTTTTTCCGATCTGATCCAAGTACGTACTGTTAAATCCAGCGTCAAATAATCGATGCCAATACCGAAACATTTTTGAAAGCCATAATTATTTATAATAAATAGACTGGACTCCTTTGCATCATTTAATTAAAAACAGTATTATTCAGACAAACTACATTCCTTTTCCTTCACTTTTTTTTCGTATGTGAGCCTGTTTGTTATAGAACGAATAAAAAAATAATCTGTCACATGGTTCCGAAGACGCAACGAGCTCCAGATACGAGTGACTGACTGATCAATCGATAGTTTCTACCATAAACGAAGGCACAGAGAAATAAGAAATAGTTCCTTTTCCTGTTAAATATATAACACACTCATTTGTTAAAAAAAAAAAAATCCATGCAGGATTGATATTTTAACATGAGAAACGATCGTCTCTATACAACAACAATACATGAAATATCCATATTTTATGATCTATATAGAATATTGACGATTATTTTTAGAAATAAAACAAAACACTGGAATAACAGAATATGCATTTTTCCAATCTGGGAAAGTATTTTTACATGTAAAGTGCCGATAATTCTGTTGACTGTATCGTAATATACTCACTTTAACGCACAGACCTTCAACATGGCCATGTTTGGTTCCTAAAAGAACATTTCTTTGATGGTTTGGAGATGTTTAAAGCAGCTTTGACAAACAAAGCATTTACAGGGGTCTGGCAAATTTTGCCTTTTACTTAAACATAATAGCAGCACTGAAAAGGTTCCTCTAAAGGCCAGTAAATTGACTTTAAAAGAACCTTTTATTGTTCTTCAATGAAAGATTTTGGTGAAAAGTGGTCTCTTCTGACCATTAGAAACAATTAATACTGTGGTTAGGATCTTCCTTCTTTTCACAACGTAAGAAACACATTCTGAAAGCGAAGGTGTGCAAAACGGTTCCTGTAGGTTAAAGCAGAAACTAAAAAGAACCCATTTTTGCTTCATATGTTAGACACCTCCAGCTAAACCCTCCATAGACCACTTCCTAGCAAGTCAAGTCAAGTCAAGTCAAGAAGCTTTTATTGTCATTTCAACCATATATAGCTGATGCAGTATACAGTGAAATGAGACAACGTTTCTCCTGAACCCAGGTGCTACATAAAACAACATAAAAACAACAGTCACAGTACAGAAGAACACAGGGCCAGGAACTGAGATCCTCACCACATAAAGTGCATGTGTGCAACTGGTGCAAACAGTGCAAAAGACAACACAAGACAGTGCAAAAGACAACACAAGACAGTGCAGAACAATACAAAATACACAAAATATAAAAATAAAAGCAGCAGTAGCTCCGCCAGTAAAACTTGTCGTGACAGGATAAGGTGCACAGTAGCAGAAATGTAAACAAATATAAACAGAATTTTGCAATCCTATAATAGTGTAAAAAAATATGGTAGCAGCAATCAAGATAAAGTGAACAGTGACCAATGGATTCACAGAATAATGTGCAAATAGAGCAAGTCCCGGAGATCAGCAACAAACGGCATGTAAACATTATGCTATAATGAGAGGTGTGAATGGTGCTGAGACCTGGGTGTGAAGTGTATGTGTGTTGAGTCCGGTTGTGCAGATCAGTCACTCAGTTGTGTGTAAGTGTGTGTGTGTGTGTGTGTGTGTGTGAGAGAGAGAGTTCAGTCCAGATGTTTGTTCAGGAGCCTGACGGCTTATGGAAAAAACTGTTACACAGTCTTGTTGTGGTGGCCGAATGCTTGAACCGTTTTCCTGATGGTAGGAGGGTGAAGTATGTGTGTGATGGGTGTGTGTGGTCGTCCACAATGCTGTTTGCTTGCGGATGCAGTGTGTGGTGTAAATGTCCATGATAGAGGGAGAGAGACTCGATGATCTTCTCAGCTGTCCTCACTATCCTCTGTAGGGTCTTGCGATCCGAGATGGTGCAATTCCCAAACCAGGCAGTGATGCAGCTGCTCACGATGCTCTCGATGGTCCCTCTATAGAACATGGTCAGGATGGGGGAGGAGATGGGCTTTCCTCAGCCTTCTCAGGAAGTAGAGACGCTGCTGGGCTTTCTTGGTGATGGAGCTGGTGTTAAGTGACCAGGTGAGGTTATCCGCCAGATGAACACCAAGGAATTTGGTGCTCTTGACGATCTCCACTGAAGATCCATCGATGATCAGTGGAGAATGGTCACTCTGTGCTCTTCTGAAGTCAACAACCATCTCTTTGGTTTTGTCCACGTTCAGAGACAGGTTGTTGGCTCCACACCAGGCTGTTAGCCGTTGCACCTCCTCTCTGTATGCTGACTCGTCGTTCTTGCTGATTAGACCCACCACGGTCGTGTCATCAGCAAACTTGATGATATGATTCGAGCTGTGCATTGGAGCACAGTCGTGAGTCAGCAGAGTGAACAGCAGTGGACTGAGCACACAGCCCTGAGGGGCCCCAGTGCTCAGTGTGGTGGTGCTGGAGATGCTGTTCCCGATCCGGACTGACTGAGGTCTCGGTCAGGAAGTCCAGGATCCAGTTGCAGAGAGGTGTTCAGGCCCAGTAGGCTCAGCTTCTCGATCAGGTGCTGGGGAATGATTGTGTTGAATGCTGAACTGAAGTCTATGAACAGCATCCTTACATAAGAGTCCTTGTTATCCAGATGGGTGAGGGCCAGATGGAGGGTTGTGGAGATGGCATCGTCCGTGGAGCGGTTTGGACGATACGCAAACTGCATGGGGTCCAGTGCGGGTGGGAGCTGGGTCTTTATGTGCCTCATGACAAGCCTCTCGAAGCACTTCATCATGATGGGTGTGAGTGCAACGGGACGATAGTCATTGAGGCAGGACACAGAAGACTTCTTCGGCACAGGAATGATGGTCGTCATCTTGAGGCACGAAGGAACAGTGGCGCTGCTCAGGGAGATGAAAACTGTGTATGAAATGTGGAACTTCACAACAACTTTTGCTTTTAATAAAAGATCCTCACATTTAAGGTGCTATAAAGGTCCCTGTTGGACTGATACAGAGGTTCTTGAAGAACCATTTTTTGTTTCTAGAAAGACAGTCTTCATATCTGTCAAGTGGTCTACAAACTTTTACAAGAATCTTTAAACAGAAGGTGCTAAAGACTTTTTTTTTTCAGCTTATGCTTCATGAAAATGTGTAAATAAACAATTAATTTAGTTGTTAGCATATTTTGTGGTTAGCATGCAATGAATTTCTCCTCCTATCCACAAGGTGTCAGTGTTTCCCTGTGATCTACTGTTCATTGTACAGTCTTTAGGTTGCAGCACATAAACATTATATATACACATTATAGAAAACCTCCATTCTTTTGGGAAGATGTTCCACTAGACTTTGAAATGTTTATGGAGATTCATTTTACTAAGTAAGATTTGTTTTTACATGTTGATTAAAAAAAATGAAAGCAAAATTTTCACAATGCAGATTATAAACATTTTTCTAAGGCAAAAAAACCCCCCAAAAAACCCCCTTCTTTCAGATAATAATAACGGTTCTGCAAGATCATCTGCATCAACTGCATCAAATAAAGGAAGTTTTTTAGCATTTTCCGTAACGTATTTCTTATACGCTGAATAAAAATCGTAGCGGAATGTTTAAGTGTTAAAGGGCCTCAAAAACATCTACAAAAAATCTTCTTGCAGGGACCAAAAATGGTTCTTTAATAGACCTTTCTAGTGGTTTAGTAATATTAACAAAAATTATAATATTTGCATCAAAATCACTATACTATGATACATTCCATATTCAAAATTATTGGCACCCTACATCAAAAAAACAAAAGAATTGGAACGGCAGAAGAAATCGTATCTTCAGGACTTTCTGTCATCCTGGTGTTCACGTGTTTAGCTATATCTATTTAAAAAAAAACACGTTGTAACTAATATGAGGATCGATATCCAAACAAACAAAAGTAACCCTGAAGGATTCTGCGATTCCAGACCTGCAAAACCAATTCTTTTGCTCAGTTGATGTGTCACTATTTACAGTATGTTATCTCAGGTGAGAAAAACAGGGTATTACACAATTGGTAGAAGAAAAAAAAGGTCTTTAGAAAGCAGGAAATCGGCAGACTGCGAGCGAGTGTATGGAAAAAATCGTATATTCGCTCGATAACACACAAAACCACAGAAAAAAACCCACGCCCTGTAGTCGAAGTCTCGAGTGCCAACCTGCAACCGCAAGACCGTCCTGGTACACCGGTTCTCTAGATAACCTTTAATCCTCACTCGGGAACCTGTTGGTTCTTTGTGTAACTTCACACACACACACAATTGAAATAAAATAAATCAATAAAAAGTTTATGTTGTGAGTTCAGTCACAACCCAAACAACCTCACAGACATCAGGCCGAGGTTTTCTTATCGTCAGGTTTTTACTGTGGGTTTGAGGTGGGCGGGGTCACGATTCAGCTGCACCCCGAAAAAATACACACCCGTCTGTGGTGGTTTCATTTCACTGTCTGCGCGTCTGCACGTCTGCTGGTCCTGAAAGTGTGTGTTACACGCCATTGCTCGTCTTCTGTGATTTTTTTTTTTACTACTGACACACCTGTTTTAGTTCATTATCTAATCATTAACCTGAACAGGTGTGTTTACAGAACATCCACATGGAAATAAGTGCAGGGATTTAAGTCCCAGGTCTGTTTTTGAAATAAACCCCCTCATTGAGAGTCTAATATGAGTACACAGTAAGGTTAAAAGTTTGTGGACACCTCAGCACAAGATTGTTATGTGCTTCTTTCTGAACATCCAATTTCACTGTTATAATAACCTTCATTCTTCTGAGAAGATGTTCCACTAGAATTCATGGAGATTTGTGTGAGATTCATTCAGCCAGAATGGTGTGAGTGAAGTCAGGTATTGATGTAGGTGAGGTGAGGAAGCCTGGGGTGTGTGAACAATCATCCCAAAGTTGTTCAGAGGGTTTAGAGCTTTACAGCAGGAGAACTCCACCAAATCCAACTCATGTAAAGTAGATCTTCATGGAGTTTGCTTTGTGCACAGGAGCATTGTCATGCTGGAACAGGTTTGGGTCTCCTAGTTCACATAAAGGGAAAATTTAATCTGAGCACCTCCAAATACGTCATGTTCAATTGTGTGCCTCCAAAATTGTTTGGGGAAGAACCTCACCTGGCTGGAAAAGTCAAGTGTCCCAATACTTTTGTCCCTTTTATGGTTATGGTCAGGTTTCCTTCATGTCATAAGTTTTCTTTGCTTCTGTGGCATTAATGATGGGAAGATCGGATCATTTCAGTGAATTGGTTCATTGAATCATGATCATCAAAATGAGTCATTTAGTTCATTTCGATGAGTTCATTTTCGAAGGACTCGAACCAGCGGACTCATGAGATGAATGATTCTGTAAGCTGTATATAATCGCCGGAGGATTTTGCGATGCTTTGCTCATGTGAGTTCAGTAGAAAATATATGAATCACTCTTTGAGACGACTCGTTCTTCTGAGTCACATTAAAGATTCAAAATGAACGACTCGTTACCGAATGAATGCTACATATGCTTTCCACCCTTCAAACATACCTGAGCATTGTTTATTCTTTTTAACTTCAAATCAGAGATTTCGATACAGTTCCAATGTTAATACCAGAGTCAGTTCTCTGGAACGTCTCAATGATTTGTGATGTTTTAGATCCATTCAGTATTTGAAACATTTGCGTTCAGATTTAGGCCCAGAAAATCAAAACTCAAAACCGTCTGGTGGAAACGACCCGTTCTGTAGAGTTAAATGTGGCCTGTCACGGAGAGAAAGATAATGACCCTGAGAAAAAACTCAACTGTGAAATGTGGAGGTGTTTCACAGAATCAGGGAGAGGTCTTTCTCACTATCACTCACCAACAGCGTTTAGGCGGCCGATCGCACCGAATGACTCAGAGGTCTCTCCTTCTTGAACGTCTTAACGACCGATTTAACTGTACTGAAGAAGAAAAGTGATGATCAGGAGAAGATAGGTTTTCATCGTTTTTTATCATTTATTTATTCATTCATCTTCAGTCAGAGTTTTCATGCACTGGATCTGGAGTCTATCCCTGAAATACTGCACGTTAAAATGGGAATAACCCTGGACTAGGAATAATCCACAATCCACACACACACACACACACACACACACACACACACACACACACACACACACACACACACATATAAATATATATAATTGCCTGCCTACTAAAAGTTTGTCTGAAAATATGAGATTGTACCAATCTGGCAACCTGGATTTCAATGATATTACTACCTTTTATGTAAATATATAAAGGGTTTTTCTTTGCATAATGAGAATTTTATTTTATTTTTTTCTCACACACAAATGTCCAGGGTGTGTGAAAGGATGTGCGTGTCAGTCAATACCTCCTCACCTCCAACACACACACACACACACACACACACACACACACACACACACACACACACAAAGTGATACAATCCCTCCATTA
The DNA here is from genome assembly GCF_014805685.1 of Silurus meridionalis. Taxonomy (NCBI): domain Eukaryota; kingdom Metazoa; phylum Chordata; class Actinopteri; order Siluriformes; family Siluridae; genus Silurus; species Silurus meridionalis. The sequence continues at coordinate 1,666,968 of NC_060884.1, read as the reverse complement.
GTGGCTCCTATTCAGAGGTGTAGAGGATGTGGATGTGAGGAGGAAGGTGATTCCATATCAGCCCTGAGATCAGCGATCTGCTAATCCTCCTATAGAGCTGCTACACACCCCAACACCATTCTCCTCAATCTGGATCACATTTCAGCCTGCAGTCCACAAGGACAATAGCAGGAGGAAAAGTCCATACCCCCCTGACTCTCTCTCTCACACACACACACACACACACACACACACACACACACACACACACACACACACAAACACACATCATAGCCATTTTTTACCAAATAATTACTGGTAAACTACACAATGGTGTTACATGGATATAATCTGTTACAAATCACTGACACTGGAGACTCCTTCCACAAGTGTTATTAATCTGTTGATCCCTATACCAAAATAATGAAATAATCCACACTGTGGTATATAATAATAATAAAAAAGAACTGATAATGTGCAGATGGTTTGTGTAATAGCCGCTTTTTCACATCTTCCTGATTAATTTGTCAGATTAGATTAGCAATAAAAGATCATCTAAACAGTAAAAGGTGAGTAAATTCAACTGATGTGGCTTTATTCAGGGTTTGATTTTCTTCCCTCATAATCACATAAACTCTACATTTAACTTGAGGACGTATACGACAGGATTAGAAGGTTTTTTTTCTACCAAACTGCGGTGTTTTTCTAAATACAAATCACATTTTTTTGTCATGTACGTTTTTCTTACGCACTAGAACATGCGGTGGAACGCTCATTATGACCGGCTCTTAAATTAAAAAAGAGCAAAAAAAACCCCACAAATATAAATATGTCAAAAAAAGAATAAAAAAAAAAGCAAACCAGGAAGATAAAGAAAAAAAAAGTAAAGAAAATAAAAGATATGAAATATAAATAAGAAAATAAGGAATTGCAATTTTTTTTTTTAAGATTTACATTTTTTGGTTCATTTATTGAAAAAAAAAAAAAAGAAGGAAATAAGTAATGCAGGAATAAAGAAATAAATATTAAAAAAAAAAAAGGGAAAAAAAAAATGAAGCAATTTAATTCAAAAATCCCCCCAAAAAAATAACAAAGAAGAAAATTAAAAATAAGAAAAGAATTAAGAAATAAATAAACCAAACAGCATATAGAAATACAATAAAATTGTACAATATTATAAAAGAATAATATTGGTGTGAAGCACAATAAAATATAGAATAAAAATAAGAATAAAACGTAATGTGAAGACTTTTCTAAGGCCGGTCGTCACATCAAACTCAATTTGCATGGACACGTGATTCACATTATTCACTCTGTCACAGAGAAATTGGACGAATCATTAACCAGTCGCTTCCTACTGAAGAACGAAGGATGAAACCGGATGAAGGAGTGACGGTTTTCTCCTCTGGATTTGCAGAGCAGGTCAGGACGAAGCGCAGAGATGAAGGGAATCAGAAGAGGTGAAAGAAAAGACAGAGAGAGGCGGCGCTGCTCAAACAGGTGTCTCCACTTCCATTCCCTTCTCCTGCCTTCCCTCTGTTCTCCTTTCTCGTCCTCTTGTCCTCTTTCTTGTGCCTCCTGCCCTCTCTTGCCCTTTAATAGGGCAGCAAGGCGGTGATTTGTTCTTCAGCTGCCCCGAGGCTACGACTTTTGCGGCCCCCCATACAGACTTCAAGGCACCAAGTCATTGCTGAGAAACGACTCCCCCCTCTGGGTATGCAAATAGACCTCAGTCCATACACGTATACACACTGAGAGAGGGACAGAGGGATAGAGAGAGTGGTGGTAAGAGAGGGAAAGAGAGAGATGGAAAGAGAGAGGAAGATAGAGGGAGAAGGCAAATGTACGGGGAGAAAGAGAGGGAAAAAGAGAGACCTAGAGACAGAGGGAGGGAAAGAGAGAAAGAGAGAGAGGCAGGGAGGGAGAAAAAGAAAGAGAATAAGAGAGATTGAGGCACGGAGAGACGGAGGGAGAGATAAATGATCAATAAATTAGAAGATTCACTGTTTCATGGTTGAATCGTGAGTACGCACAAGAGGCGATAAAACAAACTAACGATATGTAAGAACACACACACACACACACACACACACACACACACACACACACACTCTCTCTCTCTCTCTCTCTCTCTCTCTCACTTTAACACACAATTGAGTTATTTTGCTGCGCCCCTTATCTAGCTCCATCATGCCTATTGTATTCTTATCATAGCCCCTCTGCCCTGTCCTAAGGCCAGTGTGTGTGTGTGTGTGTGTGTGTGTGTGTGTGTGTGTGTGTGTGTGTGTGTGTGTGTGAGTTTGCACCTATCCTTTATTTGTTTTATCCCCTTTGCATCGACTCTATGCTAACATCAGATTGAAAATCTTCATATCTTCATGTCCATCTCTTTGTACGTGTGTGTGTGTGTGTGTGTGTGTGTGTGTGTGTGTGTGTGTCCGTATGTGAACCCCAAAGACCCTGAAATGGCCAAAAGGTTGTCCATTCTTTCAAAGGTCCAATTTTCCAATTTTTCCACTCTCTGGGGGATTTTCTGGAACGAAAGAAAACCTGGAAAGAATTATATCGTAATTACAAGTGCAGAGACAAACATAAACACACACACACACACACACACACACACACACACACACA
>NC_060884.1:1644355-1659355 GCF_014805685.1 Silurus meridionalis | reverse complement strand
CCGGCCTCGTCATCCTGGTGTGCTACTGCATCATCATCGCCACGCTCTCGCGCGGCTCCAAGGGCGCGCAGAAGCGGCGCGCGCTGCGCACCACCGTGGCGCTCGTCGCGTGCTTCTTCGCCTGCTGGCTACCCTACTGCGCCGGGATCGTCGTCGACACGCTCGTGCAGCTCGGCGTCGCGCGCCTCGGATGCGCGCTCGAGCACGCCCTCGACACCTGGATCTACGTCACCGAGGCGCTCGCGTACTTCCACTGCTGCCTCAACCCGATCCTCTACGCCTTCCTCGGGGTCAAGTTCAAGAAGTCGGCGCGGCGCGCCCTCACCGCCAGCCGCGGCTCGAGCCTCAAGATCCTCTCCAAGAAGAAAGGAGGCATGTCCTCTGTGTCCACGGAGTCCGAGTCCTCCAGCTTCCAATCCAGTTAACCCACAGGGAAACGTTAAAGTCACGTGAACTTCTTATAGATAATTAAAAAAAAAAGACTGATGTGAATATCCACATGGACTGAAGTGATCTGAAGAATCATCAGGCTGAGCCTGAGCTCCAGACCACGTTTTATTGCATTTGTTCGATTTGTGCTATGATGAACTGCAAGACTTCAGGAGTTGCATCAGGATCCATCTATCCAAAAATCCATCCAAATATCTGCTATCATGCAATGTCCAGTTTGATGCTGTCCAGTTATTTTTCTTCTTCCCCCCACTGGTTTAAATGGACTTTGAAATGTGTCATAATGAATGTGTGTTATGATGATTGCATGCATTTGTAAAAAAAATCCAGATAGAAATTGTATTATCACTGCATAGTTCAGGTACACAGCAAAACAATGCAGTTCAGCATCAGTGCAAATTGTAGCCCAGCTATGCATCTATGCATCTTTTTACTGTGTGTGTGTGTATCAATATCTCTGACTGCTTTTCATGTTTTTTTGGTCTGACTGTAAAGATTGCAAACACACTGGTTGTGTTTTTTTCACACAACGATTTCACTTTTACAGACGTGTTAACAAAATAACACAATTTTCCGTCTCGTCTGTTTGGACAGCGAAGCATGTAAACACCAGGAAAATAGCTTTTTTTGTTGTATTTCTGATTCTGCACTTATGTACATATATCCAGGCTCTTATTTATTGTGTATAAAACAAAACCAGGACTGATGATAAAATGGTATATTCGTTTCCATTAGGAGCTGCTGTGTATAGCTGTGTTATAACGTCCTTGTAATAAAAATTAATTTTTGTTTCTAAAGAAAAATGTGTTGGTTTTGTGCTTTCAGTTTGTGGCTGTGAAATCTCCAAACTTTCATAGTGTACACAAGATTGTGTAGCTCCTCGAAAAAGTACCCGTCTAGTCGTAATTCCCCAAAACTGCCTTGTGGTTTTTTATTATTTTATACAGGCTTCATCCTCCTTAAGATAAATCTTGATCGTATTCATTATCTATAATCAGTAATGACGAAACCATTTCCTTTTGCTTTTTGCTGTCCTCTGACGTAGTTTACATTCATCTTGTACTTAGTGACCGAGAATGAAACCTGAAACACACACACGCACGCACACACACACACACACACACACACACACACACAGAGGCAAAATCAAAATCTATTCAGAAAATCAATTAACCAAGGCGGAGAAAACACACGTTTCATTTGTTTCAATAATTTTGTTTACACTTTTATTTATTTTGTTCCATTATTGTTCTTAACATCTGAGAATTAATTAAAAAAATTACTTTATAAAAGTGCAATGAATGAATATTTGAGTTACAATCAGATTTAATCTTCACATTTTCAGTCAGATCACTACAGCATATAATATCTTTAGATTTTCATCACGTCTTTGCAAAGTATGAACCAAAAAGTCAAACACAAACCCCAATAATCCCAAATCCCAATAATCCCAAATCCCAATTATCCCAAATCCCAATTATCCCAAATCCCAATTATCCCAATTATCCCAAACCCCAATAATCCCAAATCCCAATAATCCCAAACCCCAATAATCCCAAACCCCAATAATCTCAAATCCCAATAATCCCAAACCCCAATAATCTCAATTTCTGGTATTAAATCATCTTAATTTCCACTGAGAATCTAAGGAATATATGAAAGAACGTTTCTCACTATCTAACCACATGAGTTCCTCTTAGGTACACGCTTGTAAAAGACATCTCTGGAAGCTCTAGAATCTAATTTTCCATTCACCTGAGTTAGGAGACCCAAACCTGTTTCAGCATCACAATGCCCCTGTGCACAATCCAGCTCTATAAAGAGATGCTTTTCATGAGTTGGATTTGGTGGAAGATCTCCTGCTACAGAGCTCTAACCTCTAACACCATTGGGATTAATTTTTTTCACACTGACTGCACCACAGGCTTCTTCACCTCATCTCCATCAGTACCTGACTTTACTATCACCCTTGTGGCCGAATGAATCTTACAAACATCTCCACAAAAACTTGGGACCCAGAAGAGTGGAGTTTATTATAAGAGCAATCAGGGACTACATGTGGAATGGGATGTACACACAGGAGCATATACCAATCTTATTTATTCAGCTATTTATCTAAGAACTTCCTGAAAACCCTAACTAGAGAGGAGAACTCATTTCCTGAATAAAGCATGTTGTAAAAAAAGGTGTGGCCACTGTTTTTATGGCACTCTAATGAAGAGCTGGTGCTTCAGTTGATGCACCTGGGATGTGGAACGTTTCTGAGTAATGTATGTACATTGACATCACACAAAGTCATTGGTCTCGTGTGTTTTTTTTTTTTCCATTCCAGCAACGCCCAAACAACACATACACTGAGTCATGCTTTTTGCACAAGTTCATATCAGCGTGAAAAAATATCAATTACGATCTGATAATGCTTCTGTGACTCAGAAGAGGAACCGTGGTGAAGTCCCGGGTGTCTGTAACGCAGATTTCTGCGTTCATTTAAGAAAAAGTTTTTCACTCAACTGTTTTTTTAACCTGATTTTCTTTCCTCATACGGTTTTACGAAATGTTCAAACGAGTCATTTGCAAATGATTCATCTGAACATGATTTGACGAGCCACACAATCGTACAGGACGTTTTTTTATAGAGCATGAAATCTTTCCTTTTTCTTTTAAATAGGAGACTTAACCCTGTTCCAGCATGACAATGCACCTGTGCACAAAGCCGGCTCCATTAAGATCTGCTTTACATAGGTTGGATTTGGTGGAAGATCTCCTGCTATAGAGCTTTAACCCTATTAAACACCATTGGGATGAATGTGAATGCTGACTGCACTCCAGGACGCCTCACTTTCTCACTACATCACTACCTGACCTTACTAACACCCTTGTGGCTGAATGAATCTCCATAAAATCCAGTGGAACATCTTCTTAGAAGAGTGGACGTTATTATAAGATCAAATGAGAACTAAATATGTCTCTTATTGTCAGGTGTCCAACTTTTGGCCATATAATGCATGTTTTTTTTTTTTTGTTTGTTTTTTGGGTTTTTTTCACAATTCATTATATTTTTTATATAATTAATTGTATTAATATTGTTCACAATTATTCGTGTATTTTCATTTAAAATTAACTTTTATTTTTATTTTTAAGATATGAATGTGGATTCAACTAAACCTGATTCATTAAAATGTATTTATTAGATTTGCTGCATGATTTTTTTTTTTTATTATTATTATTATTATTATTATTATTATTATTATTATTATTATTAATTTATAAGTTTTTTTCCATTCATGTGCTTTAATTTCAGATTGATTTATTTTTATGTGTAATGTTTTAAGTGATTTGTTTAACTTTACACGCGATAACTTCTCATTTGTTTTCTTTCATTTTAAGCTGTTTTTTTGGGGGTTTTTTTTTGGTCACACGTTTCATTCAATTGTCACGTGGCATCACGTGCTTGTTCTGGTTCATGTAAGCACCTTGGAGTGTTTGGGGAGTTCACGTCTGATCACAGACCCACATCTCTGTTTGTTTCTTGCTTTTAGAGTTTAGTAAAAGTTTTGAAATGTCAAAGTCTTGATCCACACACACACACACACACACACACACACACAGGTTCCAAATGAACCCCTGAACTTTTGAAACACAATGAGTGAATGCATCACGGCCGTCCTGGGCCGCATTAAAACACACTCTGCATGTCAGTGGTCACTCGGCAGGGTCGTGTTTCACACACACACACACACACACACACACACACACACACACACACACACATACACACACACAGGGGGAAATGCGTGAGAGTCGACCCATTGAGAAACAAAACTCACACTCGAGCACAATGGAGGCTGACACCTGGCCTGCTCCACTCACTGAGCCGCAGTAATGGTCTGTAACGTGGAGTGTGAAAGATTAGCATGTCTGAGAGTGTTAAGTGCCCTGTCAGATTCGGACTCTCTCAGGAGCTCAGTGGGAGGCGGAGCCAAAAACGGGGGGTGGGGGGTGAAAACTCTGAATCCAATATTTATTCAAGAAAAACATGAAAAAAAACAACAACAACAGTTTTTGAAATGTATCCGTAATAAAAAGCATAAGCATAACAGCTTTCATTAATCAACTAAAATTGGTGTAGTACAGGAGGAAATAGTTTTCTTTTTTAAAAATGTTCTTTTAAATGATCAGATTGATGTAGAATTCATCTAGAAGAGAAGTGCGCTGGACTTCTACCTGGTTCGATCTCACAGACACGATTTTAGTCCATGCTTCTTTATGGTATTATTTATAATATGTATAATATTTCAAATTCACATTGTAAATTTCTCCATCATAATATGAAGTGTGAAGGTATCACTGATAGAACACCATATTATTTCCAACTGGATCAGATTAAAGGTTATCCAGATCTTTGTGAAACAAATCAACTTTATCTCTTTGATGCGTCCGTGCTCATTTTTGACGTGTGATATGAACCGAATCTGGAGACATAATGCAATTCCTTCTCTAGAATATTGACTTTTTAGCCCATGATGAAAAGGGCTATCCATCTATATAATGTTTTTCTTGCTCTTCAGAGTTCAACACACACACACACAGAAGATTTGCCCTCGCTGCTGCGGTGTGGTCTGCGTGTGTTTTTCCACTTAAGAGCAGGGGAAGGGTTAGAGGCTAAAGCTATTGACATCCACAATGCAGGAAACAGCCCATGTCAGGGGCCATTAGTGGCCAGTCCCAGTTCCTGCGACCCTGACAGGCGGAGAACCCATACATACCCTTCCCCCCTACAACTTACCAACTACCCCTCTCACCCCCACTATGACCCCAGGGTTATCCTTCGGACCTCTGCATGTTTACCCAAAAGGATCCGGGGTAATGAGGGCAGGCGAAGAGGTGAAGCTGAGATTATTTACAAATGTCGAGTGGGTTTGGCGGCAGGACGTGGACTTCAGCATCGATTTCGGAGAAACCTGAAAGGCTACAGAATTAACTCACAACGTACACTCTGCCTCGCCCAAAAGATTACAGTGACACCACAGTAAGACAGGATTTTATCCCCCTTCCCTGGAGGATTGCTGTGCGATTAATGTGTGTTTTATGTGTTATTTTAGGGGAAGTGTCTGCAAGGGAGAGCACTTCCTGTTGCAAAGCCCACTGGGACAGAAGCTCTAGCTGTGAAAATACTTTATCGGTCTGATTTAACCGCATTTCCCATCTCTTACTGCACAACACCACCAGCATCAACATCAACACCACCACCACCTCAGTGGAACCAAGCTAAGATCTAGCTAGCAACGCAAGCTACACATCGTCAAATATGAGCCTGAGGTGAATGTACAGTGTGGTCCAAATTTATGAAGGTGGAATTCCATTAATTCGTTTGTAATTTAAGAATAGAAAAACAAATCATATGACCAGAATCTTGTGTGGTCAATGTTTCACAAAATGGCGGCGTCCACTCTAGGTAGTCAATGCTACGTGTAGATTCACTTGCACATCTTTTATCAGAAATTTAACAAGACTTTTGGGAGAAAAATATCAATCTTCCAGTCAGGTTTTGTCTCAATTGTATACAAAATAAAACACGCTAGCTAGCAAAATCACTCTCATATTTCCCAGTTTGCTTAGCATGCTACAAAAACAAAAACTCCATTGTTGACATTATTTAAAAAATCATGCTAACCATGTCAGCCAGAGCCATAATGCTGCCTCCAAAAAGACACGTTCCTGCAAATAAATCTGTAGAAATATTTGATATTGACTGACTTATTATCAAAAGATCTGTAGCTTCGATTTTACATCAGATACTCAGAATATTTTCGGATGTTTCGGATGACAGGCACAATGTCTGCCCACACTTATTAATCACATCACTCCTCATCAGATGATTTAGGAAATAATGTAATGATGAGAAATAACGATTACTTCAGACTTTAAACAGACAGAATTAATTTAACTTTAACTTTGACTAAACGAAACGCACGTCTTATTCATTTGAGTTCCGCCACCTTGTGATTTTCTATAAGCGTGGGCGTATTTTTTGCCCCCTTATATTTCGCTTGTAAAGTTTCTGGTTTCCTGATTTTATTTTTTTGTGAGTCACTTTGTGTGTGTGTGTGTGTGTGTGGTATGGCAGTATGCCATGATTTACGCCCCTCAGTGACAAAAGCTTAGAAAGTGACGCTTTTATTGCGGGGGTATCGTGTGTGTTTGGTTGCTGGGAAACAAACCCATTTGGTTGAAGGTAAAAGTGAACAGCGGGGGGAAAATTTGGCAATAAAGCAATTAAAATCAACAAAGAGTCTTGTAGTTAAAATACATGATGCTTATGTAAATGGTTAACTCCAAAATCTGACAAACAAACTACCTGTGTGTTCAATGCTCTGAACTTACACCTTCCTGATGCAACATTGAACTTATGTACAAAATTATGATTTACTCTTAACTGTAGTATTTTGCTGAATTAGATTAAATATGACTGAATATCAACCCACAGAAGGCATATTTTTTGGCAAATACAGCTAAAAGCCTCGCTAATTTTAATCATGCTAGCACTAAGCATTGATTTTATTGTTGTTTAGGAAGATGTTACTCTTGTGTTGTTGGTAGTTGAAATCTTCAGATGTTTTACAAAATCTAAGTGTAATTTTAGCATCATTTTTGTCACACAAAGTCCTTTATGTGTAACTTACCAACATATCTGAAGAAACTGCAGCCCTTTTTTATTAGACCTCATGCTGTCTTGTAACAAATATGAGCTAATTTACTAGCAGTTAGCTGGCTAGAATTGGTCATCAAAATTACCAATAACCTACTAACTAGAACTGCATTAGGGTTTTTTTTTCTCCCAAAAGAAAGCGTTTGTGGGCAGAAACCTGTACCCAGAATTAAAATTAAATACAAAAAAATCTGTAATTGGAATATACAATATGTTAGAAATATAAAGTCAAGCTGTGTGTAATGATTTATTTTAATGATAGCATTTATTTAAATACTGTTTATTAGATTTCAGTATTTATGAACAATCTGTTCAGCCAAACAGATTTCTTTGAGCAGGTTTAAAACAAAAATGGCAAAACCTTTTTATGTAGAAATTACTTCATTTATTCACTACAAATAATTTATTAACTTTTACTGTATTTTACTGTTTTACTTCATTTAAGTAAACTCTACATTACTTCTTTATGATCCCATAAACCATTTAATTTCTTACTTTTGTAGTCTTATCTTTTACAGAAATTTACCAGACCCCCTACCAGACTGTTTGTGAACAAATTGTTTTGTGCCAAGTCGCTCGAGTAGATCGAGGAAGCAGCCATTACGGCCTTGTTTAGGGAATTTAAAACATTTACTGGAAATTTATTTTGAGAAAAGAGAGCAAGAGAGAGAGAGAGATGAGATGAAGAAAGAGAGAGAGAGAGAGAGAGAGAGAGACATAATTTAGGTCTTATCTTCTTCAACAGAAGTCACACCCTGAGTATTTACACTTGCAGCAGCAGATTTTCAGCTTTTAACTCTGATTAGAGCTCATTTAGGCTTGAGACCAAAAAGCGCCGCTCGGCTTTCATTTGCTCTTTTTTGCGCTCCAGCAAAAGAGGTTCTGCCACAGGCCAGGCCTTCAGACTCTCCTGAGCAGCTTTGTCCAGATTAGACGTTTCAGAGGCTATAGTCAGATCTTGAGAAATCTGATCTGGTTGGTGTGTGTTTTGGGGAGAGGGAGGGACGGGTTTGTGGTTCACGACTGGCAGCTGGACTTTTATGCATAAAAAAGTGATGAATGATGGAATCAGGTAGGTGTGAATGTGTGTGTGTGTGTGTGTGTGTGTGTGTGTGTGTGTGTGTGTGTGTGTGTGTGTATTTTAAATTAAAGCCAAAGCACAAAATCACAAGATTAGTATTTAAATCTGATGATTCGAAAACGATAAACTAGTCAAATTTTTACATAAATATTGACATAAAGTTCTATTGAGGAAGGTAAAATCTGTCCATCTTCCTACTCGTCTTTATTCATTATATTCAAGAAATCAGCTTGTATGAAAGCAAGGATGCCATAAAAGTTTGTGCACCCTTTGAGAAAAGAAAATGTTATACCAGTATAATAACTAACAATAAAAATTGAAAGGGAGGAAGGAGAGAGTGGGGTGCGCAAACTTTTGCACACAACTGTATACGCAGATTTACTACTTCGTTAAAAAGAAAACACACACAGACGCACACAAAGGCAGGTGCTTGGGCACCTGTTGTCATGCCAGTGGTCTTACACCTGCAGTTTCTCTCATGCCCCACTCACTTCCTCACACACACACAAACACACACACACACACACACACACACACGAGTGACAAAAACAAGACGCATTTCCTTCTCGCACATACTCACACACATTCTCACACGACACTCTAATGTATTTCCTTTGTGGACTTCCTCAGGAACAGCAAAAAACTAGTACACACACACACACACACACACACACACACACACACACACACACACACACACACGTTTCGATAACCTCTAAAAATGGTTGCTAACATGAGAAACTAGCAAAACTCCTGAATAGCAAACTAGCTTAATAAAATTCAAGCTTGAAGAAAAGACAGAAATGTGGTTTAATAGATCGGTTTATGCTAACTGCTAATTTACTCTAATGCTAAATGCTAAATGAAGATTACTAGTAATAAAAACAAGAATTATGTTCCTAGCTAACATTATGTGAGGTAATTAGCTAGCAAGATTTTTTAGTTTTTTAAGAGTTGAGGCTCTGGGGCCACGTATGTAATTTGTGTCTGTCACCACAGCTGAGGATCAGAGCTCACTGAAAGTCCCTCAGCAGCTGTTCCACAAAGTAAACTGTGTCTCTTGTTGGATGGAGGTGTAAAAGCCTCAAATTGTAATCCCTAACGTGTAATTATCCTTTGCGCTATTGCTAACGAGTCTAACGCAGAGGTTGATCAGACGGACGTGAGGGCTTGTAACACCTGCTGATATAATTCACACTTGAATCACACACACACACACACACACACACATCAAACTTTTCAGCGGTTTTAAAAGAAAAAATAATGAATCCTGAAATTCATCCAAGATTTACTTAGCACTTTGATGATTAACTCCTTTTGATCATATTGTTTCCTGTTTTACCCACAATAGATAAGAAAAGTAAAAAAATATTTCTATCTGGTAAACTCACAAATATTCCAGTTTACACTGTGGACTGTCTAAACTAGGGCTTTATTTTAAATCTGTTTTCCTCATATCAAATCTGCATTTTAAAAAATATAAAGCTTGACTTTCAAAATACAATGTCGCTTAGTTATTAATACCAATAGTTGATTGCTTGAACTATCGGCTATCTGCAAAAATCCGTACTGATAGTTTTTCCGGGTTCCGGTCCGCTGTCATTACGAGAGCAGCCTCTAGAGGTGAATCACTGACACCACATGCTTCATGGAGTGTGATATATTTTATGTGGCCCTCATGGAAAAAAATTTGGGGACACCTGGTCTAAATACTTGATTGTGATTGTCTGGAAGCTCAATTATGAATTCAGGGCATTGAAGACACTGGTTGATTGTGTTTGTCAGTTGAATCATACTTGGTCTTAACTGAATAGTTTTAACCCCCAAAAACATTTAAAAAAACATCGCTTCATTGCGTAAGTCGTTGAATGTAAAATGGTTAAACCAGCAGTCAGAATCTGTCAAGATTAATTTCTATAAAACTTTTTTTGTTATTGTGTCTTGAATTGATGAATTTTGCAGATCATTCCTTGAATGTCACTGATGAAGGCGAGTGTACGGCATCAGATCAACCAATGATCAACTGGTTCAACAGGTCAAAGGTGAATCTCGTGAACATTCGATTGGCGACAGAGCGAAACACAGAATTACAATTTCTGAAACGGATGAACAGCCAAGAACCTCTTGTACATCGTGTGCATTTTAAATCATTGTAGTCCAAACCATAGTTTATATATGGAGATACTGATACCGTGCACAACATGACTAAACATTTTAATGATCTTGTTTGCTATGAACATTTCATTCTGATGGTAATGAGATTTTAATTGACACAAATACATACATTCTGAGAGATGAACTAAGGATTTTGGGAAAAGTACAGGCTTTTGCAGGAAGTCCAATGTTTTCTGCTGTTTGTACACATTGTTTGAAGCCATGCACTAAATAGTTAAAATTAAAAGTTATTCAAGAAATTGAGAAATACTATAATAATGAAACCTCATGTAAATAAAGGCAATCTTCTGGCACTACTTCTATATATCTCTGTATGTGATTTGGGAAAGCAGAAAAGTAGCAAAATAAATGGGGAAAATTAGTCATTCAGTCAGTTTTGCTCTGCAAACCTCATTGACAGTTTTAAGTCCTCAATGCTGGGAAGTGATCATGGTATACGGAGATAATCCATGGCTAGATGTGAGGCCTTACACCATTATAATGCTCTCTGCTTCACCTGTCCATCTAGGATACTCATAGTCCTGGATTATCACTTTAAATAAGCCTATTTTAGTGTAGAATTATGTTTTAAACACTCAAACGTATGTAGTAACACGACAATGAGAAAAATCTCAACACACAAACACGAATGCACGCATGTAAGACGCTCAGCTGTGAGAGCCACACAATGGCGACGGATCTTAAAGATCCAAGTGCTGAGTGAAACAACCAAATCTGGTTTCCCACAGCCTCGGCAACACAATCCCTGCAGGAAGCCTGAGAAATAGAACCTGGAAGTTTACTTAGAGGCTTTTTTTTCCTAGTGTGCCTTGTTTTGTTGGGCTTCCTGCCTTTTGGATGCTGAGCGAAGAGGAAGAGGGGCTGGGTCCAACCATTGAAGAGATTTGAAATGAGTAGGAGGAAGGAGAGAGGGATAGAAAAGAGGAGAGAGCGTTGAGAGACAACACTGCCCCTGCGTTTTTACCCACAAACCCCCTCCGAAACCAGCTGTTCTGTTGGCACGAACAGTCGAAGGATGCTTATTGTTGTGGCGATTCCTGTGGAGGGTTTTTTTGGGCTCTTCTAAACAACTACAGGTTTATTCTATAGAAAGAGATCTCAGAGAAGGCATTGTGTTTTTAAGTTTATGAATCATTAGTGTTTAGTTTACGACTCCAGTATTGGACCCAATGACCTGCTGGGACTTAAAATTTTCCACACTTCATTGAGCTGATCATCTATGATCTATGTGTGTTTGTGTTATCCATCCATCTATCTATCTATCTATCTATCTATCTATCTATCTATCTATCTATCTATCTATCTATCTGTCTGTCTGTCTGTCTGTCTGTCTGTCTGTCTGTCTGTCTGTCTGTCTGTCTGTCTGTCTGTCTGTCTGTCTATCTATCTATTTATCTATCTATCTATCTACAAGTAACAAAGTAGATTTTTCTATTATCAGTATTTTACTTCACTATTTATTTTTTGGACAAAGCACATTTTTACTTTCACTGATTAAATTTTACAGAAAAATCTGTACTTTCTACTTCTTGCATTTTCAAACAGTCTTGTAAGTTTTTTTTAGATTAATAATATAATATTTGCCACCGTAGGATCAATATTTTTTTCTTTTCATTGCGCCATTTTCAGCCATTTTGCGCCATTTTTATCAACCTAGTTCTTGTCATTGTGCTGCTTTTTCATTCTACCACTGGTGTATCATTTCCTGTCTCTCACACACCACAGACGTAAAGTAGACTAGTTTAGAAAAGTAACTATCAGAAGGCAGTTAGAAGTCTGGGGTTAACGAAGGATGAGACAGAGGGAGTCAGTGATGTAGACATGACTGAGAACAGAGACATTCCTGATCATCATCATCTTTTCTCTGCTTGTGTTCTATATGGTGGAGTCTTTTAAAACATCAGTATCTGCACTTCTGATCTATCTATCTATCTATCTATCTATCTATCTATCTATCTATCTGTCTGTCTGTCTGTCTGTCTGTCTGTCTGTCTGTCTGTCTGTCTGTCTGTCTGTCTGTCTGTCTGTCTGTCTGATTCTTTGTTTCTCAAATCGACATTTTCAGTATATTGTGTATTTAGGATTCTGAGACACTCAGTGCAGCTGGAATCCACTCGGCATATGCGTGTGTGTGTGTGTGTGTGTGTGTGTGTGTGTGTGTGTGTGTGTGTGTGTGTGTGTGTGAAAAGATGTATATCAGTTTGACAGGTAGTGTTTGATGTGTCTCTCACCTTAGAAACAGGTAAAAAGGTCAAAAAGTCGTTCAGCCGCAGAGGTGGAGTAAAGTTTCGACGAGATCTTTTCATCTGCTGTCACAAATGACATCAAGATACAACAGTGTAACACAGAGTTTATAAATTTAACCCTGAAAACGCCTGATTGTGTCACTGATCCCTCTCACAGATGCATTAGTCTTTGAGACTTATTGAGGAAATACATTAAAACTGATCAGAAGGCGAGAAGCGAAGAGACGCAAAATATGAAGAATGATGGAATATCATATGAAGAAATAGAGTTAATGAAGAAAGATATTCGCTCATGTGTATGTGTAGATAGAAATACAGACAGAAATAGATATTATTTATTGATTTATGATTGGATCTTATATTTACAGGCTAATGCTTTAACTTGTGTAATTGAAGTTTAAAGGAATAACACACTCTAAGTTGTGCGGATATTTAAAAAAACCATCGATCACGATGTGTTGTAATAATATTATAGTAGCTATAGATACTTGTTTCTTCACCAAACAATTTTTTTTCCTGAGATAAACAGAGGTTTGAGGACGAAAGTTAATATATAAACTGGGACAACAGACCTGTTTAGAAAGACGTCCATTCTCAGAGATGGTTTGTAGCTCTGACCTTCGAAGCAGATGTTCTTCTCCCAGGAACATTAACGTCTTTGTTTAAGCTTAGACCACATGTGTAGTAATGTTAGCATTAGATAGCTAATATCTGCTAACAGACCTAGCTACCGAACAAGGTTTAACACTTACAACTTTCTTGCTTGATGTCCTTCTAATTAAGAGAATTTGATTTGTTTAATTTTGGCAAAAAATTACTTTGGATAACTGAAACTACAACCCAAAAAATATCAGTGATTAAAAACTAATCCATGCCACCGAGGAGATTAACTAAAACTGTCATGAAAATCTGTATATATACACCAAAATATAAATATGTATCTATCAATGCCCAAAAGATAAGAACATAAGATAAGAACTGTGTTTTTACACTTTACGATTTAAAATAAGGTAAAAAATTAACCAGTAAAAATCTGTATTATTTTTAACACAGTTAAGTAGTTTTTTGTTATTTGTCATGATGATGTGTTGTTTGTGCAGACAAAATACTACGTATACTAAGTATATATATACACTTGTTATTATTTTGACCTGCAGATGTGCGAACCTTTGAACTCGACTGTACATTTTAGGATTCACGCTATTTATAGAGCATTTAATATGACACTGGATGCACAACAACAGGAAATGCTTCTTCCTATCTGTTTTGTGGGAAGTCTAAAGAGCCTAACTGTCATCTACTAATACTGTACACACACACACACACACACACACACACACACACACACACACACACACACACACACACACACAGTAGACACACTCAATCAGTGCATGTGAACTAGGCCAGGGTTCCAAACCCAAACATTAACTCATGCACGTACTCCACTCACCTAAAATACAACAATAGCACAATGTTTCTGTGATATAATGATTTCCTTCCAAGACGGTTTCTTCCGTTTGGAGGGAAATCAGCAGCTCCGTCATGTCCGTCATTTCCATCGGCTAAGTCTGCTCAAACCAGGCCGCGCTTCTTCCACTCAAACAGCCGTCTATTCATTCGGTGTAGAGGATGTCCTCAAAAGCCCAACAACATCCTGCAGCTGACTCTGTATGTGTGTTTGTGATTGTGTGTGTGTGTGTGTGTGTGTGTGTGTAGCTTTCCCAGGAATCTCTTTTATCCCAGATCAATCTGACTGGTTCTGGACATCATCAGATATGTTCTAGTGCCCATGCTTCATATCAAAAAGTGATTATCTGTTTTTTGCGGTTGCCAAGTCTGCAGTTTCCCAACATTCCCATAACTCTTGGTGTGTTGATTGATCTACTTGAATTACAACATCTACTGCATGTATATATTTACACACACACACACACACACACACACACACACACACACACACACACACACACACACACACACAGCTATACACAGCTATATTTATGATAGTTTCCAGTCTCAGCGCTTTGTGGATATTCAACAGCAAATGTATCTATGAGGTGCTATCAAAAAGTTTTAAGAGTAATACTGCTAACTGGTGCTGTTCTGCCCGTGTGCTACCGAATCGCAGAAGGTGCTCGACACGTTTGGAAGACCTCCTGGACATGATGTGTCATTCATTTATACATGTAAAATGGTATAAGTGGAATGAAACACTGGTTTTAGGACAGTGGTTACCCACATGAGAAAACAATGTGCCTCATATTGAGCGGTATCATGAACTGTTATGGATTTTTTTATCTATTACAGCAAGTCTGAGAGATTTGAGATGTTCTGCA
>NC_060884.1:1576855-1639355 GCF_014805685.1 Silurus meridionalis | reverse complement strand
ATAAATCAGGCCATATGTTTTGGTCCATCAATAATATTTTATATTTGAATAGAATAAACATTTTTATTTAAATGTTGATTTCTCCATGTCCATGTTACGTATGTATGGTGAAAATATAATATGGACGTTGGATAAGTAACCTTGTGCAACCAACACACTCTCATTTTAATGAATGTTGCTTATCTTTACACATTGTTTTGACTTTACAGATGAAAGTAAAATACAGCTCTTGCACTTGTTTTTTACTGTACACTAACTTCCTGAACACCACAAGCAGGAAGCCTGTCACTACTGCATTCTCCTGCTTAACAGCCCAACATACCTGAATATGAACCTTTTTTGATATGACACCTGATACAGATAACACGAAGTGAGCAAATCAGATAAAAAAACAACAAAAACAAACAAACAAACAAACAAAAAAAACGGTGAGACTCAACAATATGTCCCTTCAACAAAACCAGCAGTGACTCGCCCAATTTGGAAATAATGCACTGATTTGTTCCAATTCGGGTACTCGATCTGTCTGAGGAACGAATGAAGATCTCTCTAGTACACCTACAATCCTTTATATCTATTAGTGGGAAATCAGTTTAAATGTACAATCTCTTCTAGACTCATTTATCTGGAATGGTGTTTTCGATGTTTTAGCGATAGTCTCTATGCTAATCTGCGAGGACTCATCTGAACTTAGGAGGTGGTATTTTAGTGGTTAAAACATTAGCCTTTGGATCCGAAGGAAATGGGTTCAAATCTTAGTCACACCAAGCTGCAACTTCTGGGCCCTGAGCAAAGCCCTCGACCCCACAGCAGCTCAGTTGCATGAACAAGATCAAATGTAAATCATTCTGAATAAAGGCATCGGCCAAAAGCCATAATGTGTAAAATTTGGTGTGATATTATTTAGTCAAACCTTTTACTGTCTCGATAAACACCTTTAGATGTATTCCAATTGCTGGCAAAAGAAACAACACAAATCGGTAGTGTTTTAAACAAACTCTGAGACCTCGGTAGTCATTGTGGAAAACCAGGGACTAGAGTGGACATCTTGGTTTTGTCAAAGTGGAAAATTGACAGCTGAGGAAATCTGGAAGAATTTGATATTTTCTACTTTTTAACTAGGTTAATGAAAAGAGCAGCTGGCTTTTGTTTTTCTGTCTGATCTGCCTTGACCTCTCACTGGCGCCCCCCTGAGGAAGAACAGGAAGCGCAGTCTGTGTTTGATCTGTTATAAGATGTTATAGAACGCCATCTTCTGACCTCATGTATGTTTGAACTTTTGAGAAACCAAGCACTTATAAAAAGTCATAAACACATCTAACATATTATTTATAGTATTTCATTTTATAGTTTTTCATATAAATCTGACATTATATTAAACAGCTAAACAATAACAATGACAGGATTTTCTTACGTGTTTACGTGTACGGTATGTGCTTTTTGAGCATCACATTCCACATTCAGTCCCAATTTGCTCTTATAATTATCTCCACTCTTCTGGGAAGATGTTCCACTAGATTATGGAGTGTGATTGTGGATATTTGTGTTCACTGGACACAAGGGTGTTAGTAAAGTCAGATACTGATGTAGGTGAGAAGCTGAGGAGGCCTGGAGTGCAGTCAGCATTCACATCCATCTCAAAGATGTTCAGTAGGGTTGAGCTCAGAGCTCTATAGCAGGAGATCTTGCTCTCCAAACCATGTACACCAGATCTTCATGGAGCTTGCTTTGTGCACTGCCATGCCGGAACAGATTTGGGTCTTCTAGTTCAAGTGAACGCAAAACTGTATGCAGACGTCTTGTACATTTGTGTGAACTAGCTTTGTAGTAATAGTTTGGAGAAGAGCAACTTATGGCTGGAAAGGTCAGGTGTCCCAATACTTTTGGGAATATGGTGTATCTGTTAGGACTTTTGAAAGCAATCCAATAATCTTTAAAAAAAATAGAAATATGAATTGTGTTTATGAATGTTTATGAATATTTAATGAGGCGTTTATGTCATATGTAAATGACATGATGTGTCATGGAAATACACTTTGTGTAAACTATTTTCAAAGGAGACCTGAAGACATTAGAAATGCTGGAATGGTAAATAGTCAAGATTAAAAATATAAAATAACATTTAAAATATAATGAATAAATGAATGGTGGTGATGATGTTGAGGCTTTCAGGCATGAAAGAAGTTCAGCCATGTTTTCTCCCCGCGAGACTCCTGGCGCGAAAACGTCACATCCGCCTGGCAACGCTCGAGCGGCGGGGACAACGCGTTTTCATCCAATCACAGACAGAAGAGGCGAAACGCGAGCATCCGATTGGCTACGGGTGGCGCGAAAACGACCACGTGGTCGCGGGCTTTGGCGCGAAATCTCTCTTTTCTCGCTCGTGCGGCTCTCTGATCGGCTCTGAGGGGAGAAGGACGGAGGAGACAGAAGTCCTTTATATCCGGTTATAACTCCGTTATTAACAAAACTCTTCTGTTACAATGGACATCACGGAGCCTGCTGCGGAAAACGCCGGACAGACCGTGAAGGACGAGTTGGCGGAGAAGTGCCAGAAGTTATTCCAGGCGTTTTTGGAAGAGTAAGTCTTTATTTCTTTGACTTGGAGGTTCACACAAAAATGGCGTCTGAATGATGCTGAATATAATGTATTTTTAAAAAGTCTGATTTAGTGATTTAGACAAGTTATCTGCTTCTGTTTTATTGTTATTAAATCTTAATTATAATTATGATTATACACATCAAAGATTTTTGGGTCAACCATAATGTAGGCCATGACCCCCCATGTATTTATATCAACAAATATTGATCCTTTTATTCGAAAATTATAAAAGTTTATTGCGTTTCCTCAGTATCACTTTTAGTATTGTTATTATTATTATATTAGTAAAAAAAAAACCCCTCAGGAATCATCATTCATAAACAGTCAGTGAGTGTTATTCACTTTATTATTATTCTATTATTCATTTATAAACATATATGTGTACATTTCAGGTTTCAGAACACTGATGGCGAGGTGAAGTATCTGCGTGACGCAGAAGAACTGATCCGTCCGGAACGCAACACTCTCCTGGTAAGCTTCACCGATTTGGAGGGATTCAACCAAGAACTGGCAACCATCATCCAGGAGGAGTTTTACAGGTATTCAGATGAACACCGAGTTTTTTACACTTTTAATGTTAAAGCAGGCGCTTTATAGTTGATGGGCTGTTATTGATGATGTTGTAGAATCTACCCATACCTGTGCCGCGCGGTGCGTAACTTCGCCCGGGATCATGGGAACGTTCCTGTTTCTAAGGAGTTCTACGTGGCCATTCAGGATTTGCCTACCAGACACAAGTAAGAAGATATTTTAAAATAAAGTTGAACTCGTTGTAACTGTACATCGTGATAAGTAATAATCTCTCATTCTCCTTGTGGTGGTTCCTCAGGATCCGCGAGCTGACCGCGCTGCGCATCGGATCTCTGGTGCGCATCAGTGGGCAGGTGGTACGTACTCACCCCGTTCACCCCGAGCTGGTGAGCGGCACCTTTCTGTGCCTGGACTGCCAGAGCCTCATCAAGGACGTGGAGCAGCAGTTTAAGTACACGCAACCCAGCATCTGCCGCAACCCGGTGTGCAACAACCGCCGCCGTTTCCTGCTCGACACCAACAAATCCAAGTTCATTGACTTCCAGAAGGTCTGAGCTTGCGTCGGAGAAACACAAAAAACTCTTATCTTTGTTTAAACACTAATATATACATGATATATTGCGATAATTACACGTATTTGATGCTGAGATGTTGCTTTGGAAACCAGGTGCGCATCCAGGAGACACAGGCCGAGCTGCCGCGCGGATCCATCCCACGGAGCATGGAGGTGATCCTGAGAGCCGAAGCCGTGGAGTCGGCGCAGGCCGGAGATAAGTGCGACTTCATTGGCTGCCTCATCGTCGTGCCTGATGTGTCACAGCTCGCAACGCCAGGTACTGACATTTGTCCTTTTGGATAATAATTTGCTTTGTTCATCAGGTTTAGGTTCAGAAACTGATGAAGCAGAGGTTCTTGACAATCATGGTGCCTGGAAATTCAGAAAACTTTGCTCTTTTTACACTGGTCCAAATGTTAGCAGAACCCACAGTCTGAACCTACAGTCTGCCTTAACTACACAGTCAAACATGGAAGTGGAAGCTTAGTGGTTTGGAGTTATTTTGGAGCTGTGAAGGTTGGAGAATGGAATACTGAACCAGTATTGCTACCACTCCATACTTCACTTCCGTGCAGAGTTATTTACAGAGTCGTCTGGAGTGATATCTATCGTGGATAGATCACTGCAGTCACCATTGAACTGCTCTGGGATTTACTGCATCATAAAGAAATCTCCAACTAGTGAAGAAGATCTTTGGCAAGAAGCACAGCAAAGTATTCCAGCTGAACATTTGGAGAAACGAAGTGTCCGGATTTTTCAATGAAAATAACCTGGACATTTCTATAGAGTTTTTAAAGTATGTGGTAACACGTGTTTACGTTAATGTTTGTGTGCTTTAGGTGTGCGAACAGAGACCGGTTCTCGCACAGCCAGCTCACAGGGATACGAGAACGAGGGCGTGCGTGGTCTAAAAGCTCTCGGAGTCCGAGAGCTCTCGTACAGACTGGCGTTCCTGGCCTCCCACGTGGCACCGACCAATCCCAGGGTAAGATCCAGCCTCCCCAATCAATCACCATTCAGTCCTGTAATGGTTCTCTGATCTGAGTTGTGTTTGGTGTTCAGTTTGGTGGGAAGGAGATTCGCGATGAGGAACAGACAGCTGAGAGTATCAAGAACCAGATGTCTGTGAAGGAGTGGGACAAAGTGTTCGAGATGAGCCAGGACAAGAACCTGTACCATAACCTGTGCACCAGCCTGTTCCCTACCATCCATGGTACATGATCACACACACACACACACACACACCTCTTACTCTCTGATTGTATGAAATTTCTGTTTCTATGCACTTGAAATGTGGAAATTTACTTTATTTGGGATCGGTTATTCAACAAATGATTTAAGATTGTATATTGTATTTATTAATAAAAATATTTATAAATTAAACATTGTAGCAATTATTTAATTACAATTTTAATTACTTAATCGTACAGGTAACGACGAGGTGAAGCGCGGCGTCCTGCTCATGCTCTTTGGCGGTGTCCCGAAGACCACCATGGAGGGCACGTCTCTGAGAGGGGACATCAACGTGTGCATTGTAGGAGATCCCAGCACAGCCAAGAGCCAGTTTCTGAAGTAGGAACACACGTCATGACGTTATGAACAATGCGATGTTAATGTAGTAATTTTGTAATTATATGGTAATTAATAGTGCTGATTAATTCAGGGTTTGCTACTGTCAGCTTGTGTTTATTTAATCAATCACGAATAATTATTGTAATGAGCTCGTTTTAAGTACGTGTTTATCTGCGGCTCAGACACGTGGAGGAGTTCAGCCCTCGTGCCGTGTACACCAGCGGGAAAGCGTCCACCGCTGCCGGTCTTACCGCTGCCGTGGTCCGAGATGAAGAGTCGCACGAGTTTGTCATCGAGGCTGGAGCTCTGATGCTGGCTGACAATGTAAAATTATTTTTAAGTAAAAACATAGATAAATAAATCAATATGCAATTATTGTGTTTAAGAACATTCATTTTGTTCTTAGTTTATTCAATTGCTTTCATGTGTGCGATGTAAATGATATGTGTGTGTGTTTAAATGCTCAGGGTGTGTGCTGCATTGACGAGTTTGACAAAATGGAGACGAGAGATCAGGTGGCCATCCATGAGGCCATGGAGCAGCAGACCATCTCCATCACCAAAGCTGGGGTCAAGGTAAGGGTTAAAGGTCTAAGCACGGTTGGTTCAAACGAACCTTCATCTTTATAGATGTGTGTGCGTGTGAGAGGATATATTTTTAAATTGTATTTTCACTTGTAGGCCACCCTGAACGCCCGGACGTCCATCTTGGCTGCAGCAAACCCCATCAGTGGCCGTTACGACCGCTCCAAATCCCTCAAGCAGAACATCAACCTGACCGCACCCATCATGTCTCGCTTTGACCTCTTCTTTATCCTGGTGGACGATTGTAACGAGGTATGTGTGTGTGTGTGTGTGTGTGTGTGTGTGTGTCAGTCACTATTAACATTACTATAAGTGATAGTAAATGGAGTAAAACACTTTGTCATGCCGTTATTCATTTCCTCAGGTGACTGATTATGCCATAGCCAGACGCATAGTGGACCTGCACTCCAGGATCGAGAACTCCATCGACCGCCTTTACACTCTGGATGAGATCCGCAGATACCTGCTGTTCGCTCGGCAGTTCAAACCCAAGGTGTGAAACTCCTCGGCTTCATACACACTAAAAGAGAAGACAAAGATGCAACATCATACAAATTTACGAATTTTATTTTTGATATAGCTCCCAACCCTACACACCAAAACCCAGGCTTTATAGTGTCGCATCAAATGCAAATTATCTAATCAAATGCACATGTTGCACATGTTTTATCAGATCTCCAAGGAATCAGAGGATTTTATCGTGGAGCAGTACAAACGCCTGAGACAGAGGGACGGCTCCGGCGTCACCAAATCGGCCTGGAGGATCACCGTGCGCCAGCTGGAGAGCATGATCCGCCTGTCTGAGGGCATGGCCCGCATGCACTGCTGCGACGAGGTGGGCGGAGCTACATCCCAAACCAGGCTTTATCATCATCAACGTGGTGCACTTCTAACACTTTCTCTGCGTTGTTCAGGTGCAACCCAAACACGTCAAAGAGGCCTTCAGGCTGCTCAACAAATCTATTATTCGTGTGGAGACACCTGACGTTAACCTGGACCAAGAGGAAGAGGAGGCCATGGAGGAGGAAGAGGAGAACCGGGTGAATGGTAAAGGAATCCTGTTCATCACACAAGAATTTGAAAATTATAAAAAGAGTGCCATTTTAGTTTCGGCACCCCAAAAAATTACAAAGTGGAAAAAAAAAACGTGATGCGTACGTCCACTGCTTGTACCCGTCTCGACTGATCAAGCGACAGTGTGTTATGTCTCTAATTCCTCTGTCCCCTCTGTATTCCAGGTCACGATGTTCCCAACGGAAACGTGGATGACGGTACCCTGAATGGACATGTTAACGGCCATGAGCACACCAACGGCGTCAACAAAGAAACCCAAGCTGCCAAACCGTCTCTGCGTCTGTCCTTCACCGAGTACAAGCGTCTCTCCAACCTCATAGTGCTGCACCTGCGTCGTGCTGAGGAAGGTAAGATCTCTGGATTCTGATTGGGCAGAAAATATTAATTGATATAATGTTAATAAGTATTTTCCGTATAATTGAAGTACTTGAAGTGTTTAGTCCTGACTTATCCTGTGTGTGTGTGTGTGTGTGTGTGTGTGTGTGTGTGTGTGTGTGTGTGTGTGTGTGTGTAGATGAGAAAGAAGAAGCCCTGAAGAAGAGCGCAGTAGTGAACTGGTACCTGAAGGAGATCGAGTCTGAGATAGACTCCGAGGTGGAGCTCATCAACAAGAAGACCATGATCGAGAAGGTCATCCACAGACTTGTACATTGCGTAAGTTTTCAGTTTTATTTTTTTGTTTTCTTCTTAGGAATTGTGAAGGTCAACTTTTAAGCTCCACCCACGTGATTGATAACAGTTTATTTTGTAAACCTTGTAAAAGTAAAAAAACTGAACATAAATCTGAACATTTTTGGCTTTATCATATTTTTTATTATGAATATTCAATTAGATGGAACCTTATTTGCATAAATAAATGCAGCTTGGGGAAATTATATTTACTGTATCATAATAAATAAAGATGAAAAATAAATGTGTATTTCTGATATTTTTTCAGGACTACATTCTAATCGAGTTGTCTCAGTCGGGTCTGAAGGGCTCCGTGGAGACACAGGACGAGGACGTCACGCTCGTCGTGAATCCTAACTACACGCTGGAGGATTAAAACGTGTGAAACGTGTAAAAAAGGGCTTATGATGGACTTGGGCACACGAGGAGGATCAGGATACGGTTCAGAAAATCTTTCTGATGTGCAGCATCACGTGTGCCGAGACCTCCAGGGAAACGGCCGTGTGAAAAGAATCCTCTGTGTAAAATTTGTACATACGTTTCTGATTTTAAAAACAAATGTTAGTAGTGTTTTTGTTGCCGTTTTTTAATTATGTAGCAGGAAATCTGGATAAAAGTTTTATTGTATTCATTTTGTTAAGAGTAAAACATTTTCTGCAATATTTTTTATAAATTGGTCACGTTTGTGCCGTCCATATTATTTATTCGTACTTTTAAAAAAGCTTCATGTTGTGCCTGCAAACTTTGGGTCATCTGACGAAGAATGTACCGCATCAGAACAACATCCAGGGCTGAACATCTCGTAAGTATAAATAAAGAAATAAAAAAATATATATAAAATAAAGAAATAAAAAATATATATATATCAACTTTCAGGCTATTGGTAGGTTTTAGACCTTTATTAAAATAAACTAAATATTAAAGAATATAGCATAGTGTATATTGGAAATAAAACATTAACAAATGTATAATATAGATATATTTTTACATTTCCTGATTTTAAAATTAAAATGGAAATGTATGAGCAATGAGCAACTTTTTAAATAAGAAAATCAGCATTTTTTGACCCTGAAACGTTTTTAATATATTTAAATTCTCTTCATGAATAAACATTAAAAAGAATTTTAATATCTTAAAGCATTAGTAATGCTCCGTTTAGACGCTAGAGGGCGCTAATGCAGCTGCACAAACCCGGAAATAGACGCTGTCGATCAAGCAGAATTTACGCGCTGCAATAATTAAAAACTTGCTTATTAGTTTATTTCTTTGATTTAATTTAAATATCTGATTAATCGCAAACTGGTGTTTACGATAAAACAATACCAGACTTAAGAAGGTAAAATGTGACGTAGTGTGGGCGTGTGTAGAGTCCCGGATGTTACGGACAAAATGGCGGCGCCCTGTAGGAGATTTCTGAGGTCCGCCATAGAAGGTAAATAAATGCAGTTTCAAAGTTTTATTAAATTTGATTTTCTCTGTTTGGTAATGAAGATCATATGACGGGTTTATCTGCAGTTATTCTGCGTTATAAAGTGTTGGTTCAGGTTTTGAGTCCAAAACATACACCTACATGAGTGCAGTATGGATTAGTAATAATAGTGAAATACAGTGTAGGGAGTTGGAGATCTTCTCACTGGGATCTCCTTACTGACATCTTACTGGCATCTTCTTACTGAGATCTTTTCAATGGGATCTTCTCACTGGGACCTCTTCACTGACATCTTCTCACTGAGATCTTTTCAATAGGATCTTCTCACTGGGACCTCTTCACTGACATCTTCTCACTGAGATCTTTTCAATAGGATCTTCTCACTGGGATCTCCTTACTGACATCTTACTGGCATCTTCTCACTGAGATCTTTTCAATAGGATCTTCTCACAAAGATATTCACACTGAGATCTTCTCATTATGGTATTTTATGACCGACTTCTCAAAGAGATCTTCAAACTGAGCCCTTCTCACAGATATCTTTTCAAAGAGAGCTTCTCACTGAAAGCTTCAAACTGAGATCTTCTCAATGTGGATACGTTCACAGTTGATCGAGTTCATTATTAGAGATTAATTCCATACCGAGTGACGCACAGGGTCTTCGCAGGAACTCTCTGAATGTGTGTCAGTATTAAGATGGACCTCACACTGGTTCCTCTTACACACATTCCTGTGGTGTCTGTTCAGTGTTTATAGGATCTTTACGGTGGGAAAACCAGGTACTGAATATGGAATGTTCATGTCTGGATTCCGCATCACTGGTTACTGCGTCTTATTACCCAATAAGGAACAGTGTTTAGTCCAGTGTGTGTTTACTTGTCTGTTTTCTGGAAAACACACACACACACACACACAGATGTTCTCTGTCATTTGTGTCTTATGATTGGACCTCGTGAGTCCTTTCAGCTTCTCGTTCTCCAGAGGCACTGTTCATGATCATCAACCCCATGAATGTTTGTATAGTCATGGTGAAAGGTGGAAGATTAGTGGTTCAGGCATTGAGAGTTCAATCTGGGAATCGCCTGGATTTTCACAATCTCAGCTGGGATTGAACTCATGACCTTCCGATCCACATCGGCCCCCGACGTATTAGAGATGATCTTGTCTGTTTCTTCTCTTTTAATGAATCGAGTTCATATCCCATCTTCTGTCTTTGTCCAGGTCTTCGCTGCTTCTCCAGCGGAAATTTCCATTTCCATACTCCTCATACCCAGAGGTGGACCTTCTCAGGCCTGCGGTGGTGTGATCTCCAGCACCGAGCTCTTCACTGCAGCAGCTCCTGTTCACTAAACATCACCAGGACAGATGCAGCGAAATCCACAGACCCTTTAAAAGAGCGGGAGAAGAAAGAAGAAGAAGAAGCAGAGGAAGATTCAGGACCTGAGTATATTCCTAAAAGAAAAGCGAAAAACCCGATGAAAGTAATCGGATACGCTTGGTACGTTTTATACGGCGCACTTTGATGTAGTGTGTGTGTGTGTGTGAGAGAGAGAGTGTCTTTTACTGCAGCACTCCAGACTGTGATCAATACTGGATCTTCTCTTACAGGATCATTGGTCTTCCGTCTGGTGTAATTGGGTTCATTCTGGCCAAAAGGCAAGTGGACAAGAACCGACTGGAGCAGCTGAAGATCCGGCAACGGATGAAGAAATCCAACGAGGGAGAGTATGAACGTGAGCGTTACAAACCGGCAGCAGAGGAGCAGTGACCCGATTCCCCAGGTTGTGTTGATGTCAGAATCAGGACTGATGGTTTGATGTGAAACCTGTGTAATATATTGAAAATGAGAGCCTCGGATCTCAGCTCTGGAGGACGAGCAGACAGAACTGAGTGCATCTTTGTGTTAGTCTTCACTTTCTTTACCTACATTAAGAATTTTATGAAGATTGGAGAACGTCTGAAAAACATCAAGGAGGTCCAGAGATCTTCTGGAGTGGACTTAGTTTTGTCCTCTCCTGCTCCACAGCTGAGATCTGAGCACCTAAGTCATTTGGAAGTGTGGTGTGGAAGCTTGCTTGTTTCTAGCAGCAATAAACGCTCATTCCTTCACCAGTCTCCATCTGTTTCCTCTCACGGAGAGCTTTTGTTATTCCAGAAGCCATGTACTGTAAATCGTCTCTACAGCGGTGACACTGGAGACTCCTTCCATAAACATCACAACATTTAAATAAACATCTTCTTACAGCCTGTGAACGCTGACTGCACCCCCGAGCCTCCTCACCACACGAACACCCTCATGGCTGGATGAAGCTCTCACACAAATCTCCACAAAATCTTGTGGAACATCTTCCCAGAAGAGCGGAGGTTCTTACAACAACAAACGGGAATTAAATGTGGAATGCGATGTAGTGTATGAATGTGAAATTAGTGAAAAAAAGAAAACTTGCTAAAACTTCTGGTTATAGATAAAATTCTTTTATTTACACACGTCACTATTGTAGCATAAAAACGACTCGTAATTGGAAGGAGCAAAAATATTGGCACCCCTAATTAACCAAACAAAAAAACAGCAGCATATACAGTATAAGATCTGCAGTGATGCTGTAGAGCCGAGCGATACGACCCTGATATCAGTATCGTGATATTTATAAATTATGATGCATATAATTATCTATGATTTCAATATAGATTGATGTTAATGTTTTTAGAATTATAGCGCGAGCGATTTTTCTTTGGCGTCGTTCGGTTGTTAAAACCTGAAGCTAAATATCAGTGTCCTAAATTATCACGATACGATATTTTCGGCGATATCACCCATCCCTGTGACACAGGACAAGTTTTTCAAGATGTTACATCTCGAATCACCTAAAAAATATATAGAATAGTGTGTATTTATAATAAATATATGTTTTTAAAGTGACTTTAGATTTGATTTAGAGTAACTTATAAAGGGGTGCCAATATTTCTGAAACCCACTGTAACAAGTCGTAATAAAAGAAAAATCTTCCTCTCCAGTGTCCATTTTATTCAGGGACTTTTATTATATTTTAATAATAATAATAATAATAATAATAAAGGCCAAAATTAAACCTTGATTAATCGGAAAAAAAAAGAAATCGTACGTAATGTAATTAGCATATCGTGTAAAAATATTTCCAGAATATAAAGAGAAGCTGAGAAGGTGGTTATGAAGTTAAACCAGCATGTCCTGGTGGTATCGAAGCCTTTCATATCATGCTAACGCCGCCCAGAAAAACATTTTTAAAATGCATTTTACATAAGCGCTTCTGCGTGAGGGCGCCCCCTATCTTTGAGACGCCCCGATGATTTGCAGGAGGAAAATGAAGATCTGGACGACGTCCACGTAGATGGAGAGAGCAGCGAACACGTATTCCTCTGGGTTTATGGAGTGCTTCCTATTTCCGATTAGGAGCTGCGTGTGATAGGCCAGGAACTAGACACACACACACACACACACACACACACACAAAGAGAGGAGTGATGAATGGGTTGTAAATGTAGAATGTAGCTGATGATGATGATGAGGGTGGTGATGTTCTCACCAGCGTGAACACGATCGCACCCATGGCAGCGTACAGCATGTGGAGCCACGGGATCTGTAAATCACAGTTACATTTCAGGTCATTTTCTAGATTGTTGTTCAATGTAATATTAATAATCACTCAGAACTTACATGGACCTCCAGAGACGGGCAGAATTTATGATATTTTAAAGAGAAAATAGGTTTTAATCGTGTATTTTAGAGGGTGGATGAAAATGGCTTCATAATTTTGTAACAACATACAGTTTTGTATTTTATGTATATATTGTATATAGTTTATTTTGATACATCGTGTGGCCGCTGTAGTTTTGTAGTTTATTTTGATACATCGTGTGGCCGCTGTAGTTTTGTAGTTTATTTTGATATATTGTGTGGCTACTGTAGTTTGTAGTTTATTTTGATACATCGTGTGGCCGCTGTAGTTTTGTAGTTTATTTTGATATATTGTGTGGCTACTGTAGTTTGTAGTTTATTTTGATACATTGTGTGGCTGCTGTAGTTTGTAGATTTTGATACATTGTGTGGCCGCTGTAGTTTTGTAGTTTATTTTGATACATCGTGTGGCCGCTGTAGTTTTGTAGTTTATTTTGATATATTGTGGCTACTGTAGTTTGTAGTTTATTTTGATACATTGTGTGGCTGCTGTAGTTTGTAGATTTTGATACATTGTGTGGCGCTGTAGTTTTGTAGTTTATTTTGATCCATTGTGTGGCCGCTGTAGTTTTGTAGTTTATTTTGATACATTGTGTGGCTGCTGTAGTTTTGTAGTTTATTTTGATACATTGTGTGGCTGCTGTAGTTTATTTTGATACATTGTGTGGCTGCTGTAGTTTTGTAGTTTATTTTGATACATCGTGTGGCTGCTGTAGTTTTGTAGTTTATTTTGATACATCGTGTGGCTGCTGTAGTTTTGTAGTTTATTTTGATACATTGTGGCTGCTGTAGTTTTGTAGTTTATTTTGATACATTGTGTGGCTGCTGTAGTTTTGTAGTTTATTTTGATACATCGTGTGGCTGCTGTAGTTTTGTAGTTTATTTTGATACATCGTGTGGCTGCTGTAGTTTTGTAGTTTATTTTGATACATCGTGTGGCTGCTGTAGTTTTGTAGTTTATTTTGATACATTGTGTGGCTGCTGTAGTTTTGTAGTTTATTTTGATACATTGTGTGGCTGCTGTAGTTTTGTAGTTTATTTTGATACATCGTGTGGCTGCTGTAGTTTTGTAGTTTATTTTGATACATCGTGTGGCTGCTGTAGTTTTGTAGTTTATTTTGATACATTGTGTGGCTGCTGTATTCTTGTAGTTTATTTTGATACATTGTGTGGCTGCTGTAGTTTTGTAGTTTATTTTTATACATTGTGTGGCTGCTGTAGTTTTTCGTTTATTTTGATACATTGTGTGGCTGCCGTAGTTTTGTAGTTTATTTTTTATAAATTGTGTGGCTACTGTAGTTTTGTAGTTTATTTTGATATATTGTGCAACTGCTCTTCCAACTTTGTTGTTAAAAAAAAAACAAAAAGACTTTGTAAAGGCAACAGTTCTCCTGTCCTGAAGAAACACTGGGGACTTCTTCCATAAAAAGTTTTCATTTTTTAACTAATCCAAAAAAACCTATTAAATATTGAATAAATACTGAAGTCGTCACTTTTTTTTTTTTTTTTACTTTTTGATCAAAGATTTCCCACCACATCTTATACTTTTACTTAAACATCATCAGGACGTTGTTGTCTCCTCATAACCCTCTGGTTATTGGATTGTGGTTTGAATGATAATTTTTACTTACATATTTAAATGACAGTACGATCGCGGTGATGATTCCAGTCACAAACATGACGATTCCCAGAACGCAGAACAGACCTGCACATTTGGTGAAATCCACCTGGAAAAAAAAAAGAATCAGGTGTGAATGAGTTCAGAAAAACAGCGGTGAAGCAAAGATGACTTTTTTTTTATTATACACAGAATCCATCTATTTTTCCACCTTGGTCTGGAAGCAGAAGACAGTCACGGCGATGCAGACGATCACAGTGATACCGAGCGCCAGGAACACAGACTTGGTGTCATAGTAACTGGAAACATAACAGATTCAAAATACAGCATTAAAAACTGACACGTTTTACACTTTCAATAAAAAATATATATCTATAATCACAAAAAAAATCCATATGATAAAATGATACCAACTGTAATTTTCTGAATGAAGTTTACCCCGTTATAGAGCGTATAATAAAGAAACAATAAATGTAATAATAATAATATGTAATAATATGTAAATAACATTAAATTATTTAAATGTATGTATATTTTACCCAAATGAAAAGAAGTATAATTACTATTTTTTTTTAATTAATTTAAATATAAATAAATGCCAGTACAAATCTCACTTGTGTTCTTACACTTAACTCTGTATTTACACTGATTTATTCAACACTTCATTCAAAAGAATAGCAGAATAATGAGATCTTAATTATATATTCAGAGAATGTATGCATTATGCTGGATTTACTTTACATTTCTTAATGAACGAATAATAAAGAAAGAAATGGCCTGTAGCTAGTGTTCAATCTACTTCTGTGTGTGTGTGTGTGTGTGTGTGTGTGTGTGTGTGTGTGTGTGTGTTGTATTTAACGCATTAAATACGTGTGAGTTTAGGTCAACACTCTTGACTCTTTCCCCAAATACACACCCTGTTCAACAATGTCTGCTATGTTTACTCTCACTCGCTCTGAACAGATCAAAATGGCTGCCTGAGACTCTGAGTTTTAAAAAATAGGATCCTTTTGCTTACCTTGATATCGTCCCTGTCATATAGGACAAAGCCAAAGTCTGAGAAAAAAATGAGAAAAGGAAGTACATTTCCCTGATTAAACAATACACTTATGTGTGTGTATAAATATACATATAAATATATTGTGTGTGTACACATGCATATTTTTATCTTTTTACACACACACACACACACACACACACACACACACACACACACACACATATATATATATATATATATATATATATATATATATATATATATATATATATATATATATATATATATATATTTATTGTCTATTTATTTCTTGTGATGTCATCCCCTGTGATTTCCCCAGGACTGGGCTTTCATTAATAATTTTTTCCAACAAAAGAAACACAGGAACCCTGAGAACTGTGAATGAATAAACTGCTGTGTTTACATGGAGAAAGAAAAAAAGTTATTTTCCATTACAAACTCGACTACACCCTGCCAGCCGAATGACTCAGCATTACTGCACTCACAAAAATGCCGAGCAGGATAAGGTTCCAGGGGAAACGCCTCCTACGTTGACGAGAGAGAGAGAGAGAGAGAGAGAGAGAGAGAGAGAGAGAGAGAGTGTATAGGAATTAGTCTTAAAAAACAGGAGCTTCTACATACAAAAACATGTTAATTAAAAAAATGAATGATTTATGCACACAGGTACTGGTATATCCACTCACCTGGGTCCCTTACAGCACACCAGCATGATGTGTGTGATGAAGTACACTGCACTGTAAAGCCACACACACACACACACACACACACACACACACACACACACACACACACACACACACACAGTGTTGTGTTGTGTTAATAGCCTTCCACTGACAGAATTATTGACATAATTGCAGGGTCAAAGAGGCTGAGATTGCGAGTTCTCCATGATCAGGAGCCAGGGGAGAGATATTATATATTGATTCTGCATCAAATGGAAGTGAAACTCCACAAGCACAAACACACCTAAAGAAAGAGATCATTATACTCACTACGAAGCCCAGTAGAGTCCTGGATTTTTCCTGACGAAGCTCTGCACCGGTTGTCTGGAATGTAAAATAAAAATAAAACATTGTGAGAAATTACATGAGGTCAATGTAAATACATTGTTATTTAAACACACACACACACACATATATTCAGTATATACAAGGACTCACACAAACGTGAAAACAGCCACGATGCTGACTGTGACCAGGAGCTGAGCTGCAAGGATCAGGTACACCTAAACATTTCATGAATAAGAAGAACCTTCAGACACAATTCAGCACGGATGAAACACGGAAATTCCCACTTCATTCATCTCTAGCGAGAACCTGGTAGCTATTTTAGCTTTAGAATCGTTTAAAACTAAACTTTTACCTGAGACTTCTTCCAAAAATAAACGTCTAATCAGTGAAAGAGATGTTACTAAAAAAACCAATAGTGTACAAGAACATTTATAAATTCCTGTCATAATTAAATAATCAACATCTTCTGACCAATCAGGATCGAGTATTCAACAGCGATGTGGAGAGAGACGTCATACATGATGAGTAGAAAGTATTAGCACTTACTTTGCGAATGAAAGCGTGCCTCACGCTCAAGCTCTCCCATCCTGACGTTGTGGTGAAGCCATCGTCACCTGCGACATCATCAGACATGCCATCAGGTCGAGCTAGCTTGCTAACATCATGCTAATAATAATAATAATAATAATAATAATAATAATAATGAAGCTTGTTCAAGAAGTGAACTGATTTCCAACGTAGATCGAAGCACCAGAAATCGTTTTTTTAATAATGTAATTATAATATCAAGTTGAATATTCAAATTATTTAAATTGCGTATTTTGTTGCTTCGTGAAGATATGATCCGGATCGTACTGGAAAAATCGCTATATTATTATATAGCTATAATAATATATATATCTTTATACAGATTTACTTTATTGTTTGAAAATTTGCCTCACGTCTCAGCCTTCAGCGTTGCTAGTGTTTAATTTCACTGTTCATTTGTATCTCAGAGCTGTTGTGTCATTTTAAGATCATAACTATGGTTATCACCTGAGTCAGATATGGGTATTGTGGGTGGGATTATGGGTGGCATTGGAGGTGGAAATCCTTGACCCGGTTGTCCTGGGTGTGGTGGGTATCCTTGACCCGGTTGTCCTGGGTATGATGGGTATCCTTGACCCGGTAGTCCGGGCTGCGGAGGGTACATTCCAGGTTGTCCCGGGTAAGGGGCGGGCTGCCCTGGGTAAGGACCAGAGGGGACTGAGTAGGGAGCTCCAGGGTAGGGTCCAGGCTGTGGTTGACCTCCATATGGAGAATAATTGTAGGAAGGAGGGGGTGCAGAAGGCTGAACACCTCCAGGTTGATTATTTGAAAGTAGCCATGACTCGTCGTAGCCCGGGGGGATGTCTGGTCTGGACATTCTGGATCAAAGCTCCCTGCATGATACAAGACAATAAAGAAAACATGGGAGATGGAAAACCATTTATACCAGTTACATTTAGCATAGCATTAGCTGCTTATTGTTACGTTTATAGACGTAAAAAGTGCACAAGAACCTTATCAGGAACCCGACATGCAAAACTGTGTTTGATTCTCCATAAACCACGTTATAAAATAATTCCTCTCCAGCCAAGTAGGAACCTCGTAGCAGAGGCAACCCGGCTATATATACGAGGTGGTAGCAAATAGTTTTGTAACATGCCAACAGATGGCAGCACAAGGCTGCACGCAGAGTCACGGGGAGCACCGACCGTCATAAGTCAGTGTTCCAAAAGACATCATCCTGCGTACATCGGGAGCCGTGCGACTGGTATTATTCTGAACATGTGTCTGTATATATATGTATGTAAAAAAAAAAAAATCAGTTTTAACATGGTATTACTACACTTACTGTTCCTGTGTCGCAAGAGACAAACGTACCACAGATGTGACCACCAACTACTGGTGTATGAACGTATAATTAAAAAGCAATACGTTGCTCAAGAGTGTGTAACAATAATATCACACGCTCAAGTGACTTTACAGATATTCAGTGTTTTATAAGTATGTAATTGCGCTTATTATTATAATTTTTTTATAAATCATTAATTTGTATATTCACTGTGTATTCACAGTCGAAACCGAGGCCTAAATCGGATGTATTTTCAACACAGATACACAGATTTCTAGGGTCCGTCGAAATTCTTCGTGGCTGCTTATTGAAGTCTTTGTGATGTTTTTTTTTTTTTTTTTAAATCTTTATCAGAATCTCGGTTTCCTGCTTCCTGCAGCACGGCTTTTACACACTTTCAGCTCAATTCGATTCGTATTGCCATTATTTCCAAAACCATTCCAAAACACACACAAGTAACACAATCACAACCACACAAGTGTGCAAAAGTCTGTACCTGCTGCGGTAACACACTGCAGTGTTGGAGGTAAGGATGATAAACAGAAAGGCTTTAGAGCTTAAACACTCTCATCAAGCAAACATTATTCCATAATTCTGTGTATTTATATTTGTGACTAGAAACCAGGGACGTTTTTACACTCGTACACACTCCATGGTCAACAACAGTGTGTTCTCAAAAGTTCCTCATGAGTCATCGACTAAGCAAATCCATCTGTCTGCCTTCTCAGCTCTTCCGCTTGTCATAAGGGTTTGTGAAACCATCAGTGGCTACGTTTAGAAAAAGGAAAAGTCACACTTTTAACTGAAACCCAACACGCTGTGGAATTTCTCCAGGATCTTCTGCCAGCTCGTGATCAAATATGTTTTGTTTAATCTGGTAGCTTCTTTTCTATGTTGTGGACAAACAACACATGGCAATAAACGTCATTTTGCAGAAAAGCCTTGAATGCACTGAAGACAAATCCCTGTTCCACTGCATGGCCAGATAGAGATTATATATATATATATATATATATATATATATATATACAGGGAATGTATTTATGTGTATCTGCAAGAATCTGGCGTTATGATACTGTACGTTTTGATACAGGGGCTACGATACGATACATTGCGATACTCTAAGCAAGGTGATATATTGAGATATTTATTTTATGAAAAACTCACCATCATAGGCTAAACCTGTATTAACCAGAACACAGTGGGATCTGCACCTGCAGTAATCAGTTCCTGTAACATTCACTATCTATCTATCTATCTATCTATCTATCTATCTATCTATCTATCTATCTATCTATCTATCTATCTATCTATCTATCCATCCATCCATCCATCCATCCATCCATCCATCCATCCATCCATCCATCCATCCATCCATCCATCCGGCTTATCACTTCCATGTATTTCTTTCGTTCTTTTGATTTTGCTATTAATAAATATGCAAAATATTTGTATGTCAGGAGAACGAAAACTCTTACCAGCCCATCTCTCTCTCTCTCTCTCTCTCTCTCTCTCTCTCTCTCTCCTCCCTCTTTCTCTCTCACGCTTTACCTACACCATTGCATTTTGGGAAATCCTTGAATCCACTTTCTAATTCGATGACAAAACTTCCTGCTCTCAGAATAGTGCAGTGAAGTGTGAGATGTTTATCATGTCGTGAGGGTAAACATCTGGCAGCACCGGTGTGGTGGAGCAGGTCTGGGACACGAGACACGATAAACACGTCAACGATGCGTCCCGACCTGTCGCATGTCCTCAGTGTGAGAAAGGATTTAAGGCTGTGAGCCTGCAGTTACTTTAATACAGACAGTCTGAGATTGGAGTGTAAAAGTCACCTGTAAACATCATCAGTGCAAAAAAAATACTTATTAATGACTTCCATGTTTCAGAAATCACACACAAATACACATCTTCTTCACTGTGGTTGCATTTACACACCTGCATAGTAACGCTTAATAATATTGGCACCTAGTAATTTTGGCACCTAACAGTTTCAGCATTCAATAGAGATTAATTAAAACAAAAGTCCTCTAAAGAATTTCATTTTAAAACACAACGTTTTTGTCCTCATGATGATTTTGTGAGCAACAACAGACTTTAAAGACTTTAAAATGATAAACATCTACAAAAAATACAACAAATCTTTACATTACAGCATGATGTGTGTTCAAAAGTATCAGAACACGTGGCTTTTCTAATCGTCTGTGGTACTTCCCCAAAACCTGCTATCACACAGTCAGAGATACACACTTGTACAGGACGTTTTTGGGTGTGTTTACATGAACTTCTCCAATTTACTTGAACAAAGACACCCAAACCTGTTCCAACATGACGATGTCCAACCATCCCTGTGCACAAAGCCATCTCCACGAACATCTGCTCTACAGTTAAAGAGGAAGATCTCCTGCTATAGAGCTGAACCGCACACCAGTCTTCCTCACCTTCTCACCTCCATCAGTACCACCTGACTCTAATAACACCCTCATAGCTCAATGAGTCTCCAAAAAATCTACTGGAACATCTTCCCAGAAAAATGGAGATTATTATAGCAGCAAATGGAGAATGATTGTGGAATGAGATGTTAAAAAATTAGCATATATCAATTTCATGGTCAGGTGTCCACATACTTTTATCCATATAGTGTGTACTCAGTGTGTAAAGAACAAAACAAAACAAAAAACAAAAACAACATCCTGAATAAAGCCGACTGTATGATATATAAATGTGGTCTCGGTTACTGGTTTCTCTTCTTCTAACTTCAAATAAAAACATCAAAACCCCACCTTCTGAAAACAAAAAGTTCTGAAACTTTCCCTTTCAGATGCCTCCACATTCCACAGAATGAAGATCACCAACATGAACAAGAACATGAGCAAGTCTCTTTAACATCTCACTGATCAGGAAGAGGAACTGTGAACATTAGGAGCTTTTTGGTTAATATATCTCTCTCTCTATCTAAACCCAGCAATGCACAGCACATACAGGAGAGCAGGTTCCTCAGGGTTCCTTAATCTTCTCATGATGACACAACAGGAGATGCATTTAAAAAGATCTAACCGAAATAAAGCAGAAGGCTTCTTACCACACACTCCTGAAGATCCACAAACTGCTAAATCCTTGTGTAGGATCCAGAGAAATGTGAACACACA
This sequence comes from Silurus meridionalis, assembly GCF_014805685.1. Classification (NCBI taxonomy): domain Eukaryota; kingdom Metazoa; phylum Chordata; class Actinopteri; order Siluriformes; family Siluridae; genus Silurus; species Silurus meridionalis. The sequence goes on along the minus strand of NC_060884.1, from coordinate 1,617,949 downwards.
CACACACACACACAAACACACACACACACACTGCTACAGTAACCGAAAGTCTTGTTTACAGGATGATGACGTTTGAAGGAATGTAACAAACTACAGACCTGCGTGTGTTTGTGTGTGTGTTTGTGTGTGTGTGTGTGTTTCCGGTATTTAAATGAGCTTTTTATGATCTTTCTTTATTAATATAATTCATTTAATAGTGTGTCAGGGTGTGTCTTCTTTCTCTCTCGCGCGTTCTCTCTCTCTCTCTCTCTCTCTCTCTCTGATATAAAAAGGGGAGGAGCCTGACTCACCCCAGCATGTTGTCGCTACACTTTCACACGTCGCTGAATCGGTTCATCTAATCGGTAAGAGCCGACTCCTTCTTCCCTTAATCGACTCATTGCCGAGCAGGTGTTCGGTTCTGAACAAATGAACACAGTTTTCTCTCCTTGTGAAAGGAAGTGAAAAATTGCTATTTCCAGTTTGTCCCAGTGAACATGAAAAAGATGAAAACAAATGATGGTGCATATGTATTTACCCCCCCAGCCTTAAATTTTCAATTAAATGACACATTTTACCTCCATCATTATTTCCATTTAGATCACATGGGTTTGTATTTTATTATCTCAACATCTGTGACTTATTATAGCAAATGTGTGACTTGCAAGTCAAGTCACTGCCCCTCACACACGTGTGATTGTTGAACATCTGTCATAATAAACTTCACTCTCCTGAGAAGCCTTTCCACTGCCTTTCAGTGCTTGTGTCGATTTGTGTTTCTTCACACCACATACATTAGTGAGATCAGATACCAGAGTCAAAATGTCGAGGAGGCTCCAGTTCCAGTTAATAATGAAGGTGTTCGGAGGTTAAGGAGTTTAAGGAGGTTGTGGAGGTTGAGGAGGCCAAAACTTTCGAGCTCTTCCACTCCAACCATAACACCAACAACCACGTGTTCACGGAGCTCACTTTGTGTCCAGGATCATCGTCATGCTGGAATATGTTCCACATAACTGTGTTTGTGAATAATTTACACCTAAATATTAATGAAGAACTTTTCACAATCCCAGGAATTCTCTTTTAATTGATGCTTTTAAATAAATAAAACATTTATTATTTATATTTTTATTTAAATGGATGTGAAATTCTTTAATCATTAAATGTTACATTATTATATTCATTAGAATTGTTAATCGTTTATTGTCAAAATAAAATAAAACATAGACATTGTAACAATTTATATGGGCTAAAGAGTCATATAAATCTAATCTAATAAATGTAATTTTATTTATAAATTACCTGTAAAACACCTGATAATCTGCATTTGTTGCATTTTTAATTGCCATTCTTTCGATGTAGTTCCATTTCTAACCCCTTGATGGCAGCAAAACTCTTTTTATTTTTTATTTTAATGCGCATGCGCAGTGAATGCTATTTGATTTTAGATTAAAAGAGAAAGAAAATAATTAAGGCTTCATTCGATTTTGTTCAGCAGTAAAACAGATTATTATTTTTTAAATGATAGCCGATACAGTACTTTTACAGAAACACACAGCACTGATTTAGACATGTGAACACACATTTGCATAGATTTTTATAGCAAATAGGAGCAAACAGAGATAAAGGGAATAAATACAGCACTGAATTCTGAGTAAAACAATAAATGAATGATCGAGTCTGGATTTATTGAGATTATAAATCATAAAGATTACGTTTGCAAACATCAAACACCAAAAGCGTATGATTCTATAAATTATTATTATTATTTTTATTTTTTTTACCAAGCCATTCCATTTAAATACATTTTCTAGAGCTGGACAAAAATATATGAGTCACAGTGATAATAATCAAAAACTGGCACTTATTTCTACATACACGGAAGGTTTCGCTAAAAATCAAAATGGAGTCATGGTTGCGCCATGTGGTACCGCCGAAATCTGTGAGAGGAAACTCGTAAAAAAAAAATACATCCAATTTAAATTAAAATCACGAACAAAAAATAACAAATTACAGTACTTCTCATTAAGGTGCAAGAGTGCAAAAGGTGCAAATGAGCTCAGATTTTGGTCGTTCATTCACGATAAACGCTTATGAGCTGTTTTAAGGCGGAAGGGTTCACTTTTCCTTCTACATATTATACATATGGACACACAAACTAACTGTATCACACAAACTACTTCTGAGGAGGAACAATGAGAGAACATTCTGCGCTTCGTAAGGCTTAAGGTGAGGTGAAATCACGAGGCTACTGAGGATCATGTGGATACAAAACCAGTGTAAAACATTAGTTCATTACGGAACGACGTACGGCTTGAAACGTGGAGTTGTAACGTTCAGTCTGCAGTGAGTGAGATCTTGGAAGTGTACCTACAGTGTGATTTTTCTCTTTTGGTAGAAATTCTGAATGTTTTGTTTGTTAGATTAGACTCGTCTAATCTGTCCCATGTATAAAACTGACCCACTATGTTCTAATTAGCTAGCAAAAAATGCACGTAAATCATCTGCTAGCTCGCTAATATTCAGCTAATACCTACAATTCCTTGTACACAAACGCAGTCAAACAACCATATAATGTTTAATCACTAATGTTTACACTATGGATGTAAATAGACAATATATTGACAAAAGTATTGGGACACCTGACCTGACACCAAAGCCAGCTCTATGAAGATATGCTTTCCATGGGCTGGATTTTTGTGGACGTTCTCCCGCTCTAGAGCTCTAAACCTTATTGAACACCTTTGGGATGAATTTTTCATGCTGACTGCACCCCAGGCCTCCTCACCTCACCATATCAGTACCTGACTTTACTAATGCACATCATCACACAAATCTCCATGAAATCTAGTGGAACATCTTCCCAGAAGAGTGGAGCTTCTTATAAGAGCAACTGGGGACTAAATGTGGAATGAGATGTTCAAGAAGAAGCACATAGCAATGCTTAGGTGTCCACAAACCTTTGTCCATATAGTATTTTGTTATGCTTTATATATTATTATATATCGAAATCTGAAACCGGAAAAAAAATTAAATAAAATTTCCGCTCGAATCGTCGGGATCGTCTCTTTCCCCTTGAGGAAACAGCCAAGGTCGTGACCTCTGGTTCGATCCCACAGTGAAGTGCACAGCAAAAAAAAAATAAAAAATGTCATGAATTCTACACGTCATGTCTTGCTCGCTACGTTCACTATAACGTCTGTCTTTTGAATAATTTAATGCCATTGATTATACTCAGTGGCTGAGTAACCACAGGTATTACCCATGATGCAGTAGTGCCTGTGTAGTGTCTCTGTGTAGTGTCTGTTTAACGCGTGTCTTTCTGTGTGCTGATTTTGCAAACTACTGACACCTCCCTCGACAGCCGCTATTTAATTCTGCACCAGTGTTTAATTGTAGCTTAAGGCGAGTCTGTAGCTCCGCCCCCTTCCCCCTACCTCACCCTTCTCCTTGCACACGACCAGCACGGATCATTTGATTCGTCGTGTTGTGATCAGAGCATCACTTTACTAAGACTTTTTAACAGCGTTAGTACTAAATATCATATTATTTGATCAATCAAACTATAAATATATAAATGTTAGTGAAACGCAATAATCTCATCTTGCCACACTGATAAACAGAAGGTCCATGTTGGGATTGGTGTTTAGATGATGGGGGGATGTAATCAGCACAAACCAGCTGGGTTTCAGACTGGGTGGGGTTTGGTTTGTGTGTGTGTGTGTGTGTGTGTGTGTGTGTTTTGCAGAGGGAGGAAGGGGTGTTGTGTTTTAAGCTTTCGAATCAATGCTGGTATCCTAGATCATGCTTTCGGATACGCCGTGTATGACCTCATCAGCTAGATTACTTGAGTAGATTAGTAAAGAATGCGAGGAGCCTGTGAGAACTTTGATCATGTTTATCTTCAGGACGAGCCTGTGGAGCTAGCATTGTGAGCGTTCTTTGATTAGCCAAGTCTGGAACTAATAAAGCGCTATTTTTGTACCACGTGATCATTCGTAGTTTTATGTGTAGACTTTTATTTCAGTCCTGTACTGGTTTATATATAATATATCAAATATATTAATATATATATATTGCTCCTCATATAAACGGGGAATAAACAGAGGTATAAAAAATAAATAATTGCCACTACTATTAGTAGCGCTTTAACAACAGCAGTAGACATCAATCACACAGTAGAAGTCGTTGTTTAGCTCAAAAACTGTAGTACCTCACTTCAAAAACCCTGAAACGATGTGCTACCAATAACAAGTCAAGGATTATGGGGACCGAGTGCTATTACAATAAAATTTCTCCTAATGCTACTTGTTAGAAAAAAAAGGAAGCCCTTTCCTGATGGGAAACATGTCCATTCCTTCGGTACTAACAATAAATAAAAAAGTAAATAATTTTTTTTTATTGCTTAATTACTAATTGACTGTAATCTTCCGCAGTTCGTGGATTTCTACGTGCTAATCAGGCTACCCGGCTATAATCCTCGCAAGACTGCCGTGGATCTGCGCCTGCACCGGACCGTATTCCACTGCTTCTCCGTCCACAGTGATGGTCCCTTTGGGTGAATAGGGTTCGAGTCGTAGTGCGCGAACTTTAACGTACACCACAAAAGGGCAGTTTGTGCTCAAGTGCGCACCTTTCTCCATGGCCAGGAAGAGGCACAAGAGGGCCTGACGTGAGATTCCCGCTTTCACGTAGATCAGGTGCATAACGCCGTCGTCCAGTCTGGATGCAGGGGCAGCTATCAAGTCTTCAGCAAGGTGGGACTGGTACACTGCCATCACCAGGACAAAATCCTCCTCTTTGACCACAGTCCAATGTGCTGGCACAGGCTGGTCCAGAGGTACAAGGAGGGTATCAGGGGGGCCTTGTGTGGTCCCTGGTGACTCGCTGGTCCAGTTGGGTTTGTGTGCATTGTTCGAATTGCATGAATTGTGCAAGAGGTTATTTTGACAATTTAAAGTCCTTGACAAGTGGGAATTAACCGATGATGAGTTGAAATCATTGCTTGTCGACCGGACGTGGCTCTGAGGGGGTTGAGGCTCCTCAGCAGGAAGGTACGCGAGTTTTCCTTTGTACACCCTCAGCGAGGCGAGGCGCACTAAGGTACCCATGGTGAAGCGAGCTGCTCCGACGTGACGGTACTTCTCGCTCTCGATGTCCACGTCTGCCACAAAGCCCCAGGCCAGGGATAGGAAGGAGAACAGGCGCTGGCTGGATCCCATGCAGACGGAGACGAGGTCCAGATGCGACACCAGGCCTTTACACAACATGAACCCACAGCTCACTAGTAGTTCCTCACCCCAAACTGGCTGTGCACTGTGAAGGAAAAAGTTATGTTTTAATTCGGGCTGTCAATCAAAAAAAATAAAAATCGCATGATTGTCATTAGGTTCCGTTAATAATTGCAATTTAATCGCACATTTTTTTTTTTTTTTATTGTTGGTAATTACTCTATTACTATATTTCCTCAGTAGCTAGTACGCCGACAGAAGGAATAACAAAGATGCACTTTTCAAATAATTTACGGACAGACTAGAACATTTATCAGGTTGCTCCTGACCTGCTGGTCATATATTTAAAACCTCTGACTCCAATATATATTATATTGCCCTATAAATCTATTTTTAACAGTGTTTATTTTCTAATATGGCCGACTCAGGAAACAAAGAGACTCTGCCCATGTGGAGGACCCTCCCCTTTATTTGTCCATCAAGCTAACAATCTGCCTCAGGGGCAATTAGATCAGTTTCCTTGGGGTTCCACTTAAACTGTATTCTCACTGTCGTCAGCTGATTTATTTTAAGTTCTTATGAAGTGCCGTCTTTACTATTTAATGTTCCGTACCTTGTATGGCTAATAAATAATGGATTCATCCATTAAGTATATTGTCATTTATTTCTTCTTTGACTTCTGAGCAAATGCATGAGACTATGGATCGAGATCATCAGGGTTGATTTCCTACAGACACTTCCTTTATAATGCAAATAACATATTCCCAACTTGGTGTGGGGCATTATAACTGTCTAACACTGGACTAATGGAACATATATGTAGAATTTAGTAATATATTAGCATGATATGATTATTATATTATTTAAAGACCACATTTTGTCAATCATTATTGATGAGGCAGTCCCAAGGTGTAATAAGAAGTGGTTATCAAAAAGTTTTGACACTAACAATGATAACTGGTGCTATTCTGATCACGTCTGCGATTTCATCACTGACAGCAAGCTAGAACGTAAAATTCTTCATGAAACTGGGCAAATCTCCCACACAGACGTTTGACACGGCGCACGTTTGACGTCTGCTGATGCGCGTTCTTCAAGAGTGGAAGACCATCGCTGGAAGACGACGAGAGATCAGGAACAAGCTCAACCCCCGAAAATTCCCAGACCGTTCGGCTACTTGTGCATGATGATCGTCGGAGAACAATCCACATGATCTCACTTCCAATCAAAGATGAAAATCTAGCTCAAAGGTCGCCGTTATGACACCGTTGCAGAGACATGACCCGAATCGCTGAAGCTGCTTGACACAATTCCAAAAGAAGATTTCCAGGACACGTCTCGGAAGTGGCAGGAACGCTGGGAGCGCTTTTTTAAAGGTCATAGTGTGAAAACATAGATACATAAAGTACTTTCTTGTAAATAGAGCTCGCCTCCAAACTATTTGATACCACCTCGTATTTTTTCCCCGAGTCTGCACATTCTGCAATATATCTTAAATCAAGTACCCAGAGTAGTAGTGCATGGAGGCAGCTAAGGCATTCCCCGAGCCCCCAGGCAGGATGCCGAGAGGAGTCTGAATAGCTTTCTCCCAGTCCTCCCTCTCCATCAGACCGTTCACGACCTGCATATACGCAGAGAAAAATGTGCTATGATTAAACAACACGCATGCTAGCATGCAAAAGTGCTGAAAAGATTCCATATGAATTTATGATTTACAAATATACTAATACATGGTTCCAATTTGCAAACCAAAACATTTAATGAGGAAGAAAGAACCATGTAGATTGGAAGCATGAACATCATTAGACAACTGTTAAAAACAATAATTGCACTTAAATTATATGTAACAAAGACTAAAGAACTCTCACGGTTTCAACTTCTCACACAAGGAGCTAATCCCTGTCATGTTTGAGTTACAATATCCATGAATTCATAAAACATCCTACAAGATCAGGGCAGGTTCACAGCATAAAAAAATCGTTTACCACCAAAGCAAAATGCAAGCAATGAGTTACATTCAGAAACCTCCAAACAAGAGTCAGTTTGTCAGTTTGTCTGTTATTTAACACTGTGGTTTTCACAGTCCTGCTGTTGTTTGTCTCTTTTCGTGAAAGTTTCCTCACATGACGTTCATCTAAACCTGTCAGTTTCTGAACATTCCTAAACCAGCCTCTGGGCATAGGACACGTCCGTTTGCTGTGGTTGACTTGGCAAGTGTGTGGAGTCGCTAAGGTATGAGGAATTCGCTGACGGTGATCTGACCTCAAACAGCAGCCCGTCTCCGGACATGATGACCACGGCGTCCCACTGGGACAAGTCCGCTTCTCGTACCAGCTCGCGGGCGTGGTTCTGACGCTCTGCAAACAAATGAGAAATGTGGCGTCGAAGTTGTTAGTTATCGGGGTGTTGTTGGGTGTTTTGTTTGAGATTGAGAAATCAGAAAAACTCAAATTTTAAAGATATAATTCAACAGAAAAGGCCAAAAAGAGAAATGTGTAGGGAATGTGTAGAAAAGGACAAAGTGCTAATATTTTAAAAGGTCATGAATTTCCTAATTAATTGAAAAATATTTTGATAATATTTAAACTATAGCTAATTTGGCAGTTCAGGCCACTCAGATTTGATTCCAACTCAAGATTGTTTCCAATGTGAATTTGTTCGATTTTGGAAAAAGAATTGGAGCTCACCAGCAGGGGGCATTATTTGTAGTTTGATACTTGTTAAAGCAACAATTAAATGTTTTATTTTTTAATTCTAAATGCTAGCAATAATTGTTGGGGTAAAACTTGTAGTTCTCACTTCAATGCTTGGGGATGTCATTTCCACTTCCTCCTTATTTCAAATGTACCTTGTTAAGCTTCAGATGATAGAAATAGAATATGACCTCATTTTGCTTTCCTACAATGCCTTACATAATTTGTTAGCAGGGCACGAACATGTCAGCTATCATCTCGCAAATCTGGGCCGGCTTTCCCTTATCTCACAATTGCCCCTCATTTGTTTCTAAACATCACGCACCAAGCCTTGATCTTCGTGGTCTTGTTATGTCTCAGAGAATGTGGCTCTCTGGGTTTTCTTCGGTTAGCTGAGTAACATAATGCTGGGCCCCTGAGGGAGGCATCGGGTTCTCCTCCCTTTCCGTTGTCATGTTCCTGCAGGACAGGCAGGGAATCAATATGGCCTTTATCTGTCCAATCACATCACATTTCCTTATTCAGAGCCTCTGTGTGCACATGAAACAGAGGGGAAACTGGAACTGGAGGAAGATGAGAAAGTGCCTGGGTTTCAGGAAAAAACGAGCGCAAGCTACTGAAAGTGGGTCATGAAGTAGAGAAGTATCTTTAAAAAGTTCCTCACTGTCTGCAGCCATTTTGTTCACAGCACAAATGCACTTTACAAACATTCTCTTTACAAACTTTCGCGGATACAAACAAACCTGTTCATTTTCATTTTAATCATTTTATAATTTTTTTATTACTTACTACAAAATATTGTATACACTATTTTGATCATTCCGATTTATTTTAGTATATTTTATTGTTTATTTGATAGTATTTATAGCTCTTACATCATTAGGAGATTTGCGTATTCAATAACGAACACAGTAACAACTCACGAACAAAAGAACGTTTCATTCGTAAGGTCGTAAGGGATCGTCTGGAGTTTTGATTTCAAGGTAATCACATTACCTGGATTCACTTCCTGCACTCATTCTTACAGTTTGTTCAGGTCAGACATGCAGACATTTCAAAAATTATTATATTTACTCAGTTTTTTTTTATATCTGAGGCAAAACAAAGTGGAGACTTGGTAGTTCGTTCTTTGGGCAACTTTCAAAAAGTTAGGTAAAGCCACACACAATACCAAACTGCCACAGTCAGGCCTTTGAGTAAACCCTTCAGGGGGTTTATATAATGCCTGACCCTGTACTCTGACCCCAGCTTCCTAAAGAACTGGCGCATGCGAAGAAACTAATTTCATATGACACTATGACTCAAGGGCAAAGAAAGCAAACATGGATGAAACCTCGCCAAGTCTATAAAATGATATCCATCAAGTTAAACTTAGAATGTGACCCGTCCTGAAGTGAGGCAACACTACGTAGTACACTTTGTCTCTCAGAACATGTCCACGCTAATATGTTTTTGTTTAAAAATACATATTTTTCTCTCTATTTTGACCTTCCGTTCACACTCCGACGGCGTTTTCGGTCAACAATGCTTTCGAGAAACGCTTTCCGACGTGGCTAAATTAAAAAACGCAGTTCACTGCATGTGAAAACGGAGGCTTTCAAAAACAAACACGCGTTTTTATTCATTTGCGTGACGTTCCAAATCGCCAGAAAGTAAATAAACGGCGGGCAGAAATTACGCAGGTCAAAGCGTGTCAGGTTTTGTTCATTTACGTTTACATTTGCGGCATTTAGCAGACGCACGTGTCCAGAGCGACGTACAAAAGTGCTTTAAGTCTCTATATTCTCAAAAGTCTGGTATCAGGTCTGTGCTCAGAATGTGCCCTGGAAAGGAAAATTCCCCAAAGTCTGTTCTTCTGTGGAGATGTTTGTGCTAGCATTCGTTTAGAAAAAAAGCCCTTTTGAGCAGTGTTTATATGTACCAGGACAGCCAGGACAGCAAAAAAGGTTCTTAAGGCACTGAATGTTCTGTCCGGCCAGAAATAATTAATATCCCCAAAAGTCTCATTTGCTGACTAAAATAAAATTGCGAAATAATGAATATTTTAACACGGAACACAACGTTAGCTATGAAAAGGAACCTCTGTGCTCCTACTAAACACTTAATCAGATTTAGCTAGCTTGTTATTCAAATGTATCGCATCCAAAAACAATAATTTGTTCCACGCTAGCTCACTGGATTAGCGGCTACGTTTTTTTTGTTTTTTTTTTTTGTGGACAGACATGAACAGCTTAGCTAGCTAATATTGCTGCGGTATCTAGAGTGTAATGATAACTATCTACAACTAGCTAGATGCTAATTATGTGTATGATTATTATCTATTTCTCTAGCTGACTAGCTAAAGGGGTTACGGCCTTTACAGCTAGCTATTATTTCTGTGGTGTATTGATGATCTACTGTGTTTAAAAATAAATCAAAATAAATCTATTTTTACTTTTCAGTCATAAGACATTATTAGATTATAGCTGTTTGTTTGTGTTTACACTAGCTAGGTAATATTGCTGTATTATGTAAATTTTTCTTTCCCTTTCCTAGCTGACTAGCATTCTTTGAAGATAAGCATTTCAAGCTTTTTTTTTTTTTTTTAGCTAACTAGCAAGCAGCATGCTAGTTATGTGAATGGATCACACTAAAGAACGATATTTATTTTTCCCTCACAGGGAATCTTTTCTCAAAGCGAAGGGGAAAGCACTGCTAATCTGGTCCAAGTGGAAAAAGTATATACAGTTCAGACCAAAAGTTTGGACACACCTTCTCATTCAAAGAGTTTTCTTTATTTTCATAACTATGAAAATTGTAGAGTCACACTGAAGGCATCAAGGGCTATTTGACCAAGAAGGAGAGTGATGGGGTGCTGCGCCAGATGACCTGGCCTCCACAGTCACCGGACCTGAACCCAATCGAGATGGTTTAGGGGTGAGCTGGACCGCAGAGTGAAGGCAAAAGGGCCAACAAGTGCCAAGCATCTCTCGGGGAACTCCTTAAAGACTGTTGGAAGACCATTTCAGGTGACTACCTCTTGAAGCTCATCAAGAGAATGCCAAGAGTGTGCAAAGCAGTAATCAAAGCAAAAGGTGGCTACTTTGAAGAACCTAGAATATGACACATTTCAGTTGTTTTACACTTTTTTGTTATGTATATAATTCCATATATAATTCCACATGTGTTAATTCATAGTTTTGATGCCTTCAGTGTGAATCTACAATTTTCATAGTCATGAAAATAAAGAAAACTCTTTGAATGAGAAGGTGTGTCCAAACTTTTGGTCTGTACTGTATATATATATATGAATATACAGGAATATACACTTCGATCTGGATACTCAAGCAGACATTCCACCCTGAAAAAACTCATTTTACGGAGCCTTATTTCCACATTTCCTGTGAAGACTTTTTGCTCTGCTGGCGTATCTCAGATACGTGTTTATTTACAGTAGAGTTCATGTTACTCAGTAGTTACTCAGTGATCTCGATGTTGCAAGCGAAGGCGTGTCACTCGTTAACATTGTTCACCTTCTCTCTCACTGTGGCTCCTTATCGTTTTCCCTCTGCATTTTTTCCCCCACATTAATCCTCCCACTCACTCGTTCTTCTCTCACTGGCCCTCATTTATCACACTTCAGTCATGTGATTGTCACTGAACTTGAGCTGTTAAAGCAATGCTGAATAATAATAATAATAATAATAGTAAGTAATTAATGAATAAAGTCACACAACAAACTCTTTCTTACACATGCATATTTTCTTTCTCTTCTTTCCCTTTAAAAAAAATAAAATGTATGACTGTTTTTATGCCTCTTTTATGTCTGGTCTTTAACCGTATCTCTCTCTTTCTCGCCTAATCATTCATTCTTTCTCCCCTCACTTTTCTTTTCGCCCTCTTTTTCATTCTCTCCTCCGATTATAATATTCTTTCTTTCTTTTTGTTGTTGTCCAAACACAGATTTGCCCTGTTTTTCTTCTCTTTATCTGTCTGCAATTAACATTAAATCTTTATTCAGCTCCCTGGATATCCTCCCTTCTTCTCTGACTATGTGTGTGTGTGTGTGTGTGTGTGAGAGAGAGAGAGAGAGAGAGAGAGATAGAAAGAGAGAAAGAGAGAGATGGATAGAGAAAAATAAAAAGGGTAATTTGCTACTCTGAGTAAAACGAGACTTTTTTGGACTCAGTTACACTGCACAGTGACTTAGGATTAACCTCTTTCACACACACACACACACACACACACACACACACACACACACACACACACAGAGATTAAAACAAAGACGTGCTGTACTACGCTGCTTCTCGACAGCAGGTCAACGTTACTGTGCTCAGTGTTGTGTAAGAGATCGAAGCAGGTCTCGAACCTTCAGCGTGGCAACCAGAGACAGCCGACCCAAATCATTTTCATTTCAGTGTGAAAGTGTTCGCTTTGTACTTATATGTATGAGAAGGAAGGAATCCAATCTCCAACCTGCTCTCGTTAACTGCTCCTGATCTATTTCGAGGCTGCTTTGGAAGAATAAAGTGCACCACTTCCTGTAACTCTGAGATACAAATGGACCGAATGCAATTTACAGAATATTTGGAGGTAAAATATCTCAATTATCTTTAATCCGTGTGTGTACTACTGATCATTTGTACGTTTTCTAGTAGAGACGTAAAAACACCCTACAAGAGAAAAACAAAAAAAATTTAATTCTGACCAATCACAGAAGAGAGCCAGGAAACGCACACAAATTCGGTTGGCGTGAAAACGTTTGCAATGTAAAACCAGCTGAGAAACTTTGACCTTAACTTACTCTGGTACAAACTGACAAATAAACTCCAAATAAATCTGTTACAGCCTGCGTTTACAATAAAATAATTTCATGAACTTGTGTGCATTTTGTGAACTTGTGTGTTTTCGGGCCAAAAAACGACAAATTTGCTTCACACTCACATGTCAATCGCATATAAACTGTGAACCTGTTTAAGACACGTTTTTATATCCAGAAACACCCACAGAGCAAAAACAAAATGCGTTTAAATGGTAAAAAAGTCCTCTTCCAATAAGACAGCTCAGCCATCGCAGCGAATCAGATCCCACAGACCCACACAAACTTCTTTTATAGCTTACAACTAGTGTTTGTCCATCACTGTGGGGTCCAGAAGTCCAAAGTTGATGCCAAGATTGAGTTCTTCTCGATAAGTTTTATATAAAACCAAAAAAAAAAAGCAAAGAGTAATTCAAAGGCCAGTCGAGGTCTGGATTCTGATTGGTCAGAAAGTTTGTCATACAGATTTATATTACTATGATACTGTTTCTACAGTAACAAAGTTTGCAGGAACTTAAATATACGTGTGTGTGTGTGTGTGTGTGTGTGTGTGTGTGTGTGTGTGTGTGTGTGTATGTGTGTGTGTTCACACCTGTAATTTGAAGTGTGTATGTGATGTCAGCTTCCTGTAGCATGCGTTGCACATGGTTGTTGAACAGAGCTTGGGCCTGACCTTTACCACTCTGAGGGTTTATCAGAACCAGGAACCTGCAGGGCCTCCTGACATCCGCACACACGCTACCTGATGGATGGAAAGAGAAAGAGAGTAAGAAAAGAGAGAGAGAGAGAGAGAGAGAGAGAGAGAGAGAGAGAGAGAGAGGTACTGTGTCATTCCTGGAGTGCCATGGACATGCTGAAACCCGCAAAGCCGATACCGAAACACTCTTCAAACCTTTAGAAAAGAATGTGCTGGCACAAGCTTACAGGAATACCTGAAATACCTTATTGACATCATCATCTTGTATTGTTTATGAGAAAAGAGGTGTGTGCTCATAGCATTTAGAAGATATATCCTGATAGTCGGCAGTATTATAAGGGTGCGTCTCACAATTATTAGCACCTTCTAGAAACACAATATAGGCAGTGCAACTAAGTTTGAACATATAGGAACCCAAGCCTGTTTTACTGGGGTATAATTACGGTGTGACACACAGGATCAAAATTTTGGACAATCCACAAATGATACCAAACCTTCATAAAACGATTCTACGGCTGTAGTACATGTTTCAAAATATCTGCTGTTTAGGTAATAATTTAGGAATGTTATAAAATTAATCTGTACAGAAAATCAAAAAATCTTTAGAGGAAACTCCAGCTAACACCCTGCCAAGGACCAAAATTTGCCAGATCCATGAAGATATGTTGAGGTGGAAGATCTCCTGCTATAGAGCTCTGACCCCAAACCTATTAAACACCTTTGGGATAAATTGGGATGCTGGAAGGTAAAAGAATACTGAGGATGGAGCCGCCAAGAAGGAGAAAAAGAGGAAGACCAAGGAGGAGGTTTATGGATGTGGTGGCAGATATAGAGGACAGGGGGGGTATGATGACGGAGGACCCGCTGTGGAGCAGCCAAAAAAGAAGAAGGACAAGAAGAAGAAGAAGGACAAGAAGAAGAAGAAGAAGAAGAAGAAGAAGAAGACATTTAATTTGATATAAAGCAAATAACAGGGTGCCAATATTTATGACAATACCCAATCAAAGCCAACACAATGCTCAAAGTGTCTACAGAAGATGGTTTTGATGCCATGACACAAGCAGGCGTGAGAACCAGCTCCATCGACAGAACCAGGACATTCCACACACACAGTACTGGGAGGAACCGGATCACCTCGTGCTCCATGGACTACAGCAAAACCGCTAAAACCATGAATGAGGTCTTTGATGGACGGCAAACGCCTACTTGTTAAAACGCAGCCTCCTGGTGTGAGATTTTCAACAGAACCAGTGAAAGAATTTTTCCATAATGATGTTTGGGGAAGTATTAAAAACAAACACAGTTTATTTTGTAAAAGGAACCAGGATTCGCTAAAAAACATCCGTTTCTGTGGAGTCCAGAAGTCTGAGGTTAATGCTGAGAACTGAGAACATATAAAAACGAGTATAAATGATGTCAATAAGTAACTCAAAGGCCAGTCAAATTCTGATTTCTGATTGGTTAGAAGGTTTTAACATACAGATTTATATCATGTTACTGTTTCATGTTAAAATTTATGAAAAGAGTCTCCAATGTCGGAAGCAAAAACAATTACAAAATAATTCTAAAATGTGCGACATCTCAGAAGATGATATCATTATTCCTGATACTGATAACATCCTATTTCTCAACATTATTTTCGGTATGTTGCCCAAAACTGTAAAAAAATTGAGCAATAAAAAATTCAACTAAAAAGTAGCGTAGCGTAAAGATTCCGGTAAAGATTTAAGTTTCGGGGGAAAAAAAGACAAAAATCTAAAACCTAATCTTTAACTCTATAAACTAGAGTTGGGTAAATATAAGCATATAGGATCAATATTGCGATAAATTATGCAACGATACACAGTCCAGAGATATCAGAGAAAACTGTTTTTTTTTTTTTTTTCTTTGAAAAACTAACAAGTAGAAAGTTGCTGACTTGACGTTAAATCTGTCAATTAACTTGTACAATTAGGTCAATTTACTGTTATTCATTTTCTCTACATTCAGAATGTCTCTGGACTGCTTTTCTTTCTAAAAGCCATTCGACTGCTCAATAGAAATGCCCGGACTGATACACACACACACACACACACACACACACACACACACACACACACACACACACACACCCCGCACTGTCCTGAAGGTTAGTTCAAATCCCATCACTACATGCTGCCACTGTTGGCCCCTTGGGCAAAGCCATTAACCCTCAATTGTTCAGTTGTTAATTAATTGTTAGTCTCTCTGCCATGAGTCACATTGTGTTGTGTTGTTTACACACATGCACTTTATGTACTGTTGTCTGTGTATGGGTCTGTTTGCTCTACTTAGTCTATATGCACCATGGTCCTGGAGGAACGTTGGAGGAACTGAGAGAAAATAGCGAGGGGTGAGGAGAAGATTCAGACCAAAGAAAATGACTTCCATGAAGTCCATGAAAAGTGTCCAAAGTTTGGGATCATTTCAAACTAAAAGATAAAGAAAACACTGTACAGTGTGTTTACACCTTTTTAAAGTGATTTAAAACAATTTGAATTCTTTATTTGGATTTTGATGAAATACGTCAATTAAATGAACTAAATGGGTTTCGTTTTCACAAATGTTCTTGTAGGCAATTTTAGTAATAAAAAATAAACAATTTCTAAAAAGTAACAATTACTTGATTAAGCGATGGAATAATCAGTAGAAAACTTGATTACTAAAATAATCGATATTAGAGACAATAAAAGCTTGAATTAAAGTCTCACAAAACCCAATTTTTCATATTTTGCCAAACAAAAAGCATCATAATAAAAAAAACTTTCACCTATGGTGACGTAAACATCTCCCACGCCACTATTAATTCTCGGCACAAGTCTTTTCTCCCCAACAAAAGTCATTTGTGGAAAAAAAAACAACCCGAAACCCCGTGCGCTTCTCTGGAAGCTCATTCTCTTTGCGTCCGTCATTGTTTTCCCTTCTACAATGCACTGTGTTCAGCTACACACACTCTGTTCTAGAAACTCGTGGCTATAGATGATACCAGACCAGACACACACACATACACACACACACACACACACACACTGTGCGTTCTGAATGAATCTTGAAAAAAATAACACAATCTAGTGGAACATCTTCCCAGAAGAGTGGACTTGGTTGCTAAAAACCAGTCTGTGTGTGTGCGTGTGTGTGTGTGTGTGTGTGTGTGTGTGTGTGTGTGTGTGTGTGTGTGTGTGTGTGAGACCTGTTAAACAGGTTGCTCTCGCTGCTCAGCTTCACCTCTACAGCATAACTAACCCAGAATAGAAACTAAACCATTACAGATGATAGAAAAGTGTAGAATTTAACACTTTAAACACACACAAACACACACACACACACACACACACACGTTGGTATTTTTTTAAACCAACATTATTCCCGAAAATGACCATATGAATCTTTAATACAATGTCATTAAGTAAATCAGGTCAAATCACTTCCTTTAACAGATCAGTTTACTCTGTGTGTGTGTGTGTGTGTGTGTGTGTGTGTGTGTGTGTGTGTGTGTGTGTAGTTTCAGGTCTGTAACATACTGAGGTCTTATGGATCTCTGCTGAGGTTGCAGCAGTAAATGTATACAGTACGATCCATATTTTATTTCCATTTAAAATACAAATAAACGCATTTAATTATTTAATAAATTATTTAATTTTATGTACATTTTAAAGAATTATATTATAACAGTTTCCTTGATGTTCGTTCAGATGCTTGTTTGCATTTTTAAATACTTTAAAACACGTCTATTATATTAATATATAAAAATAGAACACTTACTGGCGTACTTGCACCCTAGCATACTTGGATAATAGCATACATTCATACTTTCACACTAACATACATCCTAGTATGAGGCTAGTAGTAATGTTCATCTTACACTGTAGAACTGTAAAAAGGAGGAGTTTTAATGGAACTGGAGGAATATGTACGCATTTGTACTTTTTACTAAGGTACAGGAACGATGGACTTTTAAACACTTATCTCAGAGCTGATAACTGAGACGACGTTATTAAAGCGACAGGTGATCATTAATTCCCTCAGCAAGTGAGGCATGACCAGAACAGAGGAGATTTTAATTAACTTGATAAATTGCATATCTGTATACCTGCGTATGACATTACTAGCATACATGCACCCTAAGATCCTTGTACACTAGATCACTAGCAAACATACATACTTTTATGCTAACATTCATGCTAGTATGATGCTAGTTGTAATGGTAAACTTACCTCACATACTTGCACCCTAGCATACTTGCATCCTAGATTACTAGCAATGACTGCATACTTACATGCTACTGTAGACTACCGGCTTTCTGCACACTAGATTACACGCATACCTAAAATACCTGCTACAAATTTACTAAGAAACATGAACACTAAGTTTCTAAGACACATGCATACTTGCACACCCGGTTAGAAGCATACCTGTACACTTGTGCACTAACATACTAAACCTGACATTTCCTGTGTATGAGATTATGAGCATACTTGACTTGCACACTAACATAAACACACAAGGCACTTGCATACTAAAACTATTGAATGCTTGCATACTTGTGCACTTAAAGCAATAGGCAGCTATATACCCACATGTAAGTGTATTTTTGGGTAATTCCACCTCCTACAATATGATTGGTGATTACTGAGCAGTCAGCCAATCAGAAATTCAGGTGAATCATGTTCACATGGCAACCCAGCCAAAACACAAGACAGACTCCTCGCCCCAAAAGTGGCTGTTAAATTGAGAGTTTTAGCCACATTTGCCTGTGGTCTACTCACACACACACACACACACACACACACACACAACCCATAATTGCACACTCTTTTAAACAGAGACGCCGCACAGTGTTTTAGATGAATTATGGAGATCACTGTCTCAATCCAAGAAAACTAATATACACAGGAATGCACACACACACACACACACACACACACACATGTATGTGGTGTATTATGTTCTTTAGTTAGTGTGATTAAGTCATTGTACGCATTCTGATATACACAGAAGTTTACACACACACAAGGGCATGTGGAAATCAGTTCCCTGAGAAGTATAAGTACTTTTATAGTAGTATAGTATAGTATAGTATAAGTACTTTTTTAATAGTATAGTATAGTATTATATAGTATAGTATACATACTTTTATAATAGTATAGTATAGTATAGTATACATACTTTTATAATAGTATTATATAGTATAGTATACATACTTTTATAATAGTATAGTATAAGTACTTTTATTATGTATAGAAAACGTTCTCCTTCTAAGTTCTAATGTGCAGGAGAACAGAACACTGTACGGAAAGAAAGAAAGAAAGAAAGAAAGAAAGAAAGAAAGAAAGAAAGAAAGGAAGAAAGGAAGAAAGGAAGGAAGGAAGGAAGGAAGGACGGACCGGAACAACCGTATGCATAATTCACCCAGAGTTCATACATCGCTACTGTTACTGTTCCTACTGAAGTTCAACATTTAGTACTTGTACTCGAGTAGAAATTTAAAAGGAGGAGTTTTAATGGAACTGGAGAAATATTTAAGCATTTGTTCTTTTACTCAGGCACAGGAACGATGGACTTCACCCAACACTGGAGATATGATTATACGACTTTTAAACCCTCGTCTCAGAGGCGATACTGAGAAGAAGTCGTATTTCACTCGCGAGCGTCAAAGCCACGCCCAGTCAGGACGGAGATTTTCTCAATTTTATTGCCAATTAGTTAAGTAGAAAAAAACAGCAAAGCTGAAGATGAGGAGACACGATAACGCTGCAGTTCTTATTTCAGTCTGAACTCATTACGCATATAAATTAAACCGTGATCCCTTTTGATCACCAATAAGAAAGATGAACGTTTAGTAATCCAAAAAAAGGCCTTTGTAATAATCCAGCAGCAGAGATCTCAGGATGAGCCCCAGTGTCATGGTGTGTGCAGGTCTGATAGTTAAACTGTAAAATAATTGTCGTATCATATAAGGAGTCTCCAGCATGAGAGGAACAGCTATAAAGTGATTTTCTTCAGCATCTTAAACAAAAACAAACAAAACCAAACTCAGATCCTGCAGAAGCGACACCCAAACAAACTGTGTTGTTTGTGTACACGATTCACTTGTTGATTGTAAAAACAGCGTTACAGTTTGGATCCTTGAGGAAGGAAAAAGTATTGATAGTTCATCCAGTAGATGTTTGAGAGTTCTGCGTCTGGTACTGAAACATACGTCAGAAATAAAACTGCTACTGTAACCTGGCTGACTGATTATTTTCCAGCAAGTCGCAGGGTTTTATTTCTCTTATACCAAAGCAAGTTTACTTTTCTTTATAATAATTTCTATTATAACACTTCGATTAAAAGTTTATTATAAATTTCTGCACTACTAAAAAAAATAGTGTTAAATATTTTTGTTATTCTTTAAATTGTGGGTTTTTTTTGTAATATTAATCCCTAACTTTGCTTTTGTTTAATCTTTTTATTTGCTTTTTTTTTTTATTATTTTGCATTATTTATTTATTTATTTATTTTTAGCTATTTGTAAAACTTAGTTTAAATGCGCGAAAATTATTAATGTATTTCATAAATTAATTTAATTTAATGGATTAAATGTATAATAATTATTATTATTAATAAAATCAATATTATTCATTATTTTCCTTTTTTTTCTTATTGTAAAGCTGCATTTTAAAACAAACAATATTATTATTTTTTTAATCAAATAAATTCAGTACTTTACTGAAACAACATTTCTGTGGGCAATAAAATGATAATGAATATTATCTGAGACGGTTCCACCTTTTGGATGTGTCCTACATAAGAACCAGTGTCCCTGAAAGTGAAACGTTGTGTCCTTCTGCTGATCTCGTAATAAAAAAGCTGAACACTGCGACACTCTGTAACACAGATGAAGGCCGTGCGGTCGCAGCGAGCAGTTCAGGCCGGATCTGTATCAGAATGCCCATGGAAAGAGACGGATGCGAATAAGTAGAGATATTTTCAATCTTTACCAAACTCATGGTATTTTTATCCTTTCTAACATTGCGGTGTCTCATACAGGAAACTTGAAGCCCGAAGATAAGACCACTCGCTGTTTTTTTCCCCAAACTGCTACACAGTGACACTCTCCTGTACAACCATAACGTATTAGAACCCTGATTCCACGATGAACTGCACTTCTCCCGAAGTTATTAACAAATCTGTCCAATCAGAATCGGGCCTAATGGTAATACCAGGTTACGTCTATGTTAGCTATGCGCTTCGTTATGAGCTAGCTAGCGAACACACCGTGTTCATCCATTGAACAGTTTTAGGGTTCAATGTTCACATCACAACGAAGTGTTTCTGAACATCACTCCTCCAACAACCTCAACCACGACCAAAATTAGAACAACTCTCCTTTTTTTTTCCACACAGCAATTCATCACGAGAAGAAAACCACAGAGCCATAATGTGGACGTGTCACAGTGACTTCACGCTGAGACCTGACAGCGTTGCGTCACTCGCGATGTGTCATGGAAGGGTTTGTGGAGCGACGATATTTCTCAAGAATAGAAAAGAGAAGAGACGACTTCTCAGTGTCCAACGAGCACTGCAACTGTAAAGGATGATATCTACAATATTTCAAACACTTGTGACCTCAGCGCTATCTGCCCTCTTCTACATACAGTGTAGCTTCCACTCGTTTTCAGCGTGATAACACGTTTTTCTCCATGTCAGATTGGAGCGCAGTGTGTAACGCAGGATTGATGACCTTTTTTACACACCTGCATGCAGACACTGAGCTCCACCTGCTTTCACTGTGGGACACAAAACAGAGTTTCTGCACCACTGAACTCAGGAAAATTCCACGGTGTTGAGTTTTAACCTCTGCAGCGATGAAGATACTCTTACAGGGTAGAGTTTCTGGAACAATGCGCATCAGTGTGGCCCCACGTGTAACGAACACTGAGGGTGAGTGAGTGGAGTCTACAGGTGCGAGGAAGAAAAATGGACTTCTGTTCGAGGAAAAAAACATCGGCAGGTTGTCCTAAGAACAGTCTCCCTTTCTTATTAACGGGATAAATAACTGAGGCTTTCTTTTTTTCTGTTTCCATTCATCCGCTTTCTTTCATTCTTTCTTTCTTTCTTTCTTTCTTTCTTTCTTTCTTTCTTTCTTTCTTTCTTTCTTTCTTTCTTTCTTTCACTTCTCTTTTTTTATTATTCTAGGTCACCATTTATTTTTATAATTCATTCTTTTCTTTCTTTCCTTTCATTCACCAAGATTTTTTTGTTCATTCATTCATATATTCATTCATTCATTCATAGTTCTTTCTTTCTTTCTTTCTTTCTTTCTTTCTTTCTTTCTTTCTTTCTTTCAACTTCTCATTTCATTTTATCATTCTATGTCAGAATTTCTTTTATAATTCATCCTTTTCTTTCTTTCCTTCTATTCTTCCAAGACTTTTTGCTCATTCATTTATTAATTCATTCATCGTTCTTTCTTTCTTTCTTTCTTTCTTTCTTTCTTTCTTTCTTTCTTTCTTTCTTTCTTTCTTTCTTTCTTTCTTTCTTCAGTCCGTTTATTTCGTTAAACTTTTTAACTTTTACATTTCTTCCTGTCCTTTTTTCGCCTTTTTCTATGTTAAATAACTCATATAAATGTAAAGGTCTAGAACAGTATCATTTCTGAGATCATTCTAGACTCGGTGTAGATCACTAACATGTCCCTCAGGGGGGAGGGTCTGGTTCTGGAGCGCACCTGTCGGGAGTGAGGAGCCCTGCCGGATAGCTCGTGCCCATCTCTGCGCCTCCTCCAGGTTTGTCCGCGGGTCCGAGCTCCCTGTCACCCGGAATCGGAGCTCCACTCGGCAGCGCCTCTGAGCAGAACTCAGCCCGGCCCAGCGCCTCCTCACTGTGTAGAAGAACACCGCGAATCCCGCGCTCGTGTCCGCCCCGACCTCCGCTCCGTACGCGCAGCAGCCGATGCAGTCCTGGAGCTCCAGCACGGTCACCGCTCCCGGTTTCCCCCGCCCGGTGCCGACCTTCTGCACCGTCAGCTCCCTCTCCGTCAGGAGCAGCGTGTACCGGACCCGGGCTTCACACGTGAACTCACCCCGCATCGGGAGCGCGGCGGCCGCAGGGTCCCACTCCAGAGTCGCGCTGTCCATGCTGACGGACCCGATCGTCCCGTACAGCTCCACTTAGACTGAGTGTGTGTGTGTGTGTGTGTGTGTGTGGAGTTACAGATGAGTTTATTGTACTTTAATCTGCAGAGAGGAAAACTGAGACACCTAGTGGCCAAATGAAGCAACAGACTTCAAACACCACAACACCTCTATTCTCATTTCCGTCATATATTTAATTTCCCATCATTCATTCATCCATCCATTCATTCATTCATTCATCCATCCATCCATCCATCCATCCATCCATCCATCCATCCATTCATTCATCCATTCATTCATCCATTCATTCATTCATTCATCCATCCATTTATTCATTCATCCATTCATTCATTCATCCATCCATTCATTCATTCATTCATCCATCCATTCATTCATCCATCCATTCATTCATCCATTCATTCATTCATTCATTCATTCGTCAATTATATTTCAAGCTTTCTTTATTTTTTTACATTTTGCATTTCTTTCTTTCTTTCTTTCTTTCTTTCTTTCTTTCTTTCTTTCTTTCTTTCTTTCTTTTAATTAAAAAATACATTTTATTTCTTAAATACAAAATTATGTCCCTGTTATCAGCTCTGTCTTCAATTCCGAACAAACTCAGTTAATTTTTTAATTATTTTATTAGTTTAACACTAATCTTGAACCAGAAGTGAAAATTGTATGGAACAAAATTTGAACACTCTGGTCAAACAGAGAGCAGGACAGTAAGACAAAGACATACAGTCAGACAGACAGACAGAAAAACAGACAGTCAGATAGACAGTTAGACATACAGTCAGACAGACAGTAAGTCAGACAGTAAGACATACAGACAGACAGACAGACAGACAGACAGTAAGATATACAGACAGACACACAGTAAGACATACAGTTAGACAGATAGACAGATGGTAAGGCATACAGTAATACAGACAGTGAGACAGTAAGATAAAGTCAGACAGACAGTAAGATATACAGTCAGACAGACAGTAAGTCAGACAGTAAGACATACAGACAGACAGACAGACAGACAGACAGACAGACAGTAAGATATACAGACAGACACACAGTAAGATATACAGTCAGACAGACAGTCAGACAGTAAGATATACAGTTAGACAGACAGACAGTAAGATATACAGTCAGACAGACAGTCAGACAGTAAGATATACAGTTAGACAGAAAGACATATAAACAGACAGTAAGACAGACAGACAGACAGTAAGATATAGTCAGACAGACAGACAGTCAGACAGTAAGATATACAGTCAGACAGACAGTCAGACAAACAGACAGACAGACGGTTAGAAAGGCATATGATGAACACATGTTAAAATGTAGAAATGTTTCAGTGAGACGTGTAAAGACGTGGTTATAATCCATCCTGAACAGGAAGTGGCTACAATTTTGTTATAAATATGGCACTAGCTCTTTTGAAAAGACCACAAGTATTTAAGTATAAAGTGTGTTTAAGCAGTTTCACATGTACCTCTGCGTATTTGGTGTCCATCGGAGATGTCCTCTGAGACACACCCTGACACACAACTGCACAAATGAAAGTCGACAGGACGTGGATGAAGACATATACAATGCGCTCAGGTTTTTGTGTGTGTTTCAGGACAGTTGATTCAGCAGCACATCAACGGCTAAAGATTTGCACAACGTTTGTGTGGAAACCTGCAGCGCATCATCAATTCAGTGATTTTATTTCACTGCAGTTGTGTCACTGTTGACTTTCTGTCAGATTGAACTGGTCTGACCTCTGACCTTTGTCATCAACTAGATGTCCTGGTTGCAAGACTGCCGGTCGCTGGATGTTTTTTATTGTCTGCACCCTTCTGTGATCAGCTGATTAGATAATTACATGACAAGCGGGGGTGCAGTGTTTATTATATTACTGCTTTCATTCTCTGCCCTCTTCTTCTTGTCTTAGCTATGTGGAAGAAAGAGGAGAAGAAAAGAAGATACTGTCTGAGACATGACACCGCCTTCAGGATGGTTCAACTTCTTGACCAAAGAGGAAGAAGACACTGAGACATGACGCAGACCTCAGAATGATTCCACTCCCTAACTAAAGAAACCACAGGGTTATTTTTACAATTCCCACTTACAAGAAGTACAAAAAGACCTGATGCAATACTATAGTGAGGGGAAAATCTATCTATCTATCTATCTATCTATCTATCTATCTATCTATCTATCTATCTATCTATCTATCTATCTATCTATCTATCTATCTATCTATCTTCGTTTCCTTCTTCCTTGCGTTCTTCTAACACTCTGATGTGAAATTGAATGTGAAGTTGACACTGGATATAGCTGATATCTGATCATAACGATGTGTGTGTGTGTGTGTGTGTGTGTGTGTGTGTTTCCAACATCATGCTGAACTCCTGTCTGTATTACACTACATGATGTTTATACAGGAAAAGCCTCCAATCAGCACAGCACAGGAAGCGTGTGGATGTTTTAGCTTGATGAAAGGAGGACTGTGGAATCTCGGCCACAGGAAATCACCAAAAATTGGAAACATCTACATCACCACTGGCCTCTCTGCCACATCACGGGCATTCCTGGGAGTCTGAAAGAGAGGAGGAGTGAACTAAATAAAATAAAGAAACAAAGGAAGAAAGTAAAGGATCATCATGGAGTAAACAGGAAAAAAGAAAAGAAAAAATATGCAATGAGGTAAACTGCGCCCCCTAGTGGCCAAATGAAGCAACGAACTTTACACACAAAAACCACAATCCCTCTATTTTCATTTAAATGTAATTACCAATGGCAGTGATCAGGGGCAGCAAAGTCTTCTCTCCTGAACACTATCAGAAGCACTGACCTACATTTACACCATAAATTCTAATATTTGTTCCATGAAATTGTATAAATTTATTCCCAACAGTTTTTCCTCTTCATTTCGTAGTGTTTCTCTGAGCTGCACTGCTTCCAGTACGTGTATGTGGATTTTAGATTATTTTGTCCAATCAGTTTTCAGACTCTATGTGCTGCCATGTCGATCTAATCTGCCCAGAGCCTTCAGAATCAGAGCCTTTTTTTTCTTACCAAAGTCTCTTAAGAAATAGCTCTGTTTCTAGATTTCATATACTCTTTATGAGAATAGCGTCATCATTTTTCCGTCTTCTGATTGGTTGGTAAGAGGGAAACTGTTGCAGCCAAGTTCGACTGACAAAACACGTGTAGCTCTGCACACATTAATACATCTGGGGTAGACGCTCTGTTTGTCTGTCTGTCTGTCTGTCTGTCTGTCTGTCTGTCTGTCTTAAACATTTGCTCGCAGATTCTACAGGCTTTCGGGTGTAGTTACTCGGGTTCTCCACTAGATGGCAGCAGCTGTTTTGAAATAAATCTGACTGGGTTTGAACACTTTTCTGATGTTCAAGAACACCTTGTCCTGATGAAGCAAGGAAACATGAATTCTAGCTTCATAATCTTACCGAAGATACCAGAGAAACGACTTCATACTGATTTATTAGACTTGGGATTACATTTTAATGGGAAGTGTTGGAGAAACAGGACTAAATCTCTAAATGAATGCTAATGATCAGCTTTATCTCCTCAGTCAGATCTAACAGATTCTATACAACAACTTATAGATTTCACTTGTTTTGAATGTAACAAATCATTCAACCCTTTTCTACTTCCAGCTCGGATAAAGATGGAAAGAAAAAAAAGCCTGTAGGTGCAAATGAGCCTCTACCTTCAGGTTCTCTAAAGGGTTTAGATTCCTCTTCCTCTCATTTATTTCTCTTGTCTTGTCTCATCATGTCATTGTGTCTCCTCATGTCTCCTCTCTACAACTCAACGTCTCTCCTCTTATCTTTCTCTTCAGTGGTCTCTCTCACCCTTCAACATCTCTATTCTCATTGGTTTTTTTTTCTCTCCTGGTATCTCCTCTCCTCCTTGTCTCCTCTCACTTTGTATCTCCTCTCCTCCTCACTCCTCTTGTCACCTCTTCTCTCTCTCTTCTCATTGTCTCCTGGTCTATCTGTCCTTTATTCATCTGTTCTTCGTGTCTCTTCTTTCTTGCTCTCTCTTTATCTCTTGACCCTTTTCTTCTTTTCTCTCCAGGTTTCTCCACATCTCCCTTTTCTTTCCTTATTTCTCTCTCTCTCTCTCTCTCTCTCTCTCTCTCTCTCTCTCTCTCCTTAATCTCTCCCCGAGCTGAATGTCTGATAAGCCCAGGATGTTTTTTTACGTCAGGGCCTGAGATCAGACTTCAGGTTTCAACACATAACTGGACATCTAATTACCTGCTCACGTCTTCACAAATGAAAAGCCACAGCTGAATTATTCACAACTGAATCACACGGTGTGGGGTGGAGAAGGAACAAGACGGATGAGGACGAAGAGACGGAGACAGAAGGAAAACCAGAGGATAGTGGACGATAGAGAGAGAGGATGTGTTATAATAATAATATAATGTAAATCAGAGGAGAAAGAAGAAGGAGATAAAACATTTATGAATGCAATATTTTACCAACACAGAAAGAGCAAGAAATTTAAAACACACACTTGTGAGGTGAGACTCATTAATCACCATGACAACAGAGAACAGGAAACACTGACCTTATAAGGAAAGTGAAGAGACAATTACTGAATTTATGATCTTCTCTAGACTGACAATGTTTTTATTTGGAATTCACAAATGTTCCTTCAACGTTCCTGTGATGTTCCTGTAACATT
Source organism: Silurus meridionalis (assembly GCF_014805685.1). Classification (NCBI taxonomy): domain Eukaryota; kingdom Metazoa; phylum Chordata; class Actinopteri; order Siluriformes; family Siluridae; genus Silurus; species Silurus meridionalis. The sequence goes on along the minus strand of NC_060884.1, from coordinate 1,590,716 downwards.
TCCAAGGAGAGCGAACGTTCTCTGCACATTGTATGATAATTATTTCCCAGAACACGTGGTTATTGAAATGTATTAAAAAAACGTTTCCTGTTGTGTGTGCAGGAAGTTACAGCTCTACCTCTGCCATGTTAATCTGTATTCTATGTGACTCTCAGGACACGCCTCGATCTCCATAGTGTTGCGATACGACATATTCATGAGAAATAGTATGCATTGCGATACAAATGCCACCTTGTATCCGATGCACAAATCGATGTATCACATCGTTAACTTTTTTGCGAGTTTTACCATCGCTATTTAATATAAACCAGTTAATGAAGATGTTCTGTATATAGTTGATATATACAGTATTTAGCCTCAGTCCATATAATCTGTATGTTCGTTAGCATGACATGCTTTCTGTGCCACTCTCTCTGTCATTACTGCCCTGCTTTTCTGTGTCATTAAATTAGCTGAGTGCTCTGCAGGGCCTTGGGTTAGATGTGGAAGGCAACATCGCTAATGACCGGGCCTCTGCTTCACTCCACAACAAAACAAGGCTTTCATGGTGACATCCGAGAAGCTGAAATGTCGTCTTTTTTATCTGCCTGATTACAAGAGCACGCATCCTGAGTTACCTGTCTATCAGCTGAAGCCCTGCTTTTGCTCTATCACTCCTAACAGCACTATCTGAGAGTACGAGGTGCTCTGGAGACCAACACCTGATACTTCATGGAGCATGTTTCCTGTGATGGATCTGCCTTGGCTTTCCTCCGTCCATGTCCCAGATGGAATAAACGGAGTTAATCCAATCACATGGCAATATGGTAAACAACAACAGCGGGACAGAGGGAGGCAGACGTCGGATCATTTCTCCATTTAATCAGGCGTCGTCTTATTGGCAGTGCACCGAACTCAGGGACAGGAGACGTCGCCGAGGACGTCTATAAGAACCTCAAACTCTCTCTCTCACTTTCCTTTTGTTTAAAAAGTGATTAGAAAAACAAGTATAAATCATTTTTTATAAAGTTTTACCTCTAAAAAAAAAAAACATCTGAATATTTAAAGCTTTTTCCTGAATCGGCAATTAAATTTAATTTAGCAAACAGTTTTTAAAGAATTAATAAATCATTTATTCACTTCATAGTTTACATTCACTCAACAGAATTTATTCACCAGTTTACTTACACTGACTGAAAGCTAGCATTCACTCGCTTTGCTAGTTTCAAATGATAGAATGGAACGTTTTATATGTCTTTCGCTTTTATTCGCTAGTTTAACACCACTTGCTAGTTTCAATCTTTTAATCACTAGTTTCATTCACATCTTACACTAGTTTTATTTAACAGATTCTAAAAAGTTTTGCTAGCGCTAACTAAAGTTTTGCTAGCTTTCTCTTGCGCGTTTTCCGCTAACATTTATTTGGTAATTTGTCTTATTTTTTTCTAGATATTTATTGCTAGTTAGTTTGCTTTCTATCAACAAGGTTGCAGTCATTTGCATATTAACTTTGATAATTGATTTCAATTGATTTTTTTTCTGGTTATTCACTTGTCAGCCTTCATTAGTTTGTCCAAAGTTTTTTGTGTTGTTGATTTACTTTTACTAATTTACCCATTTTTTTTTTTTGCTACTTAGCTTGTATTTGCTAGTTTTATTTCTCTAACAGGGTTACTTTTCTCTCATCAGTTCACTTTTTTTTAGACTGTATAACAGAAATCTTTATGTCATTCAACAACATATCAAACCAACCATCAGTTCTCGCTCCACGTCAGTCTTTATTTACAAGACAAAGCGAAAACACAATACGAAGGGTTAAAGCAGCACCATGGCCATGTTTATCTCTCTTTACCAATCACAGACTACAGTTCACTTTAACAGAACAATCTCAGCCTTTTTTAATCAGGAATAACGTCTATGCGGTGTTGCGGGTGGATCGGCCCGAGTTTGCTGCAAGCTTCTGGCCATGTAGGTTTTAGGCAGAGCGCTGTGTTGAGAAGTCCTGTGTTTGGTCAGTGAGGATGGGAATCTGTCCTCATGCTCCTGCCTGGGGTATTTCTCCAGTGAATCCTGCTGCAGAATAATCAATTACAGTCAATTAAACAGAACCAGTGCTGCTAAATAAACCGTGTTTAACACATCCCCGTCAGAAACATGCGTACAAAACATCACAGATTTGTTCATCTGAAATAATCTCTCTAGGAATCTCTACTGAATGTTTTATTTACACTATAAGTAACTAGCATAGAAAACAATGGCATTTTAATCCCTACTGCAGGGTGCATTGTGGGTATTCTTTTCTCTCTAGTGGGCATTTCAGAATTGTACCGCCTAGCTAGCTGATTGGTTTCTTTGTGAACAAGTCTGAAATGCTGCACAGTGTATTTCTTTTTCTTTTTATTATTATATTTTTATTGGCTTGAAGACTTGAAGACTAATTAACAATGGAATACAGTTAAAAATAGCCTGAGCTAGTTAGCTAGCAAAAAAATAAACCATAAAATATGACATGATTTATTGGTTTATTTTACTTTAAAATACGAAAACCCTTCATAACGGCTCAGAATGGTCCAAAGGAAGGTTTGATAAAAGGGAAATGCCGATGCTGAAAGTTATACAAAAACTGCTCAAGTTAATGCGATTTAATGATTATGATGATGATTAGTTTACAGTGATAGATTCGAGATTTTCCCCTGTATGAGCTTTGCTGTGTGGCCAGTAACAGACCCACTGTACATACCCAATGAGCCAATCATATACGCTAATCACGTCTAATGAACAATAAAAAAAAGACATAATCCAATCAGTCCAATGAAGGAATAACTATGAAACAGAACCAGACGCCTACATGAGCTCTCATTAGTATTTGATGGAGTGTTAGCGTTTTGACTCACCAGCTGTCTCGCCATGGAGCTGAGCAGGCTCTCTACGTTTAACACCCACATCTGCAGGAATAGAAAGAAAGAAAGGAAGAATTTCAAAAAGAGGGGGGAAAACTGAAAATAGGCTTGAGTGAGAAAGAAGACAAAGGTAAGTGGGTTAAATAAAACACACGCATGAGCGCATAAATCATTTAGAGGGAAAATGGATACTCAGCCCCTCACAAGAGTCATTACACATGCTGTTTTCTCCAGTCTTAACTTATGCACAGTCACCACCCAGCAATTCAGAGCAACCTCAACCGAGCCACCAAACTGAGGAACCAAGTCCGGAAAAATTATTATTATTTTTATTATTTTAAGGACATTTAGAAAACTATACATGGCTTTTAATATTTGGTCTGGACTATAGTGCTAATGAGTAAATCTAGAGTCATCAACAAACCAAAGTAGAACCTTACTGGATGCTAAACTGGTGCAGACACCAGCAGGTGATCAACAAGCTACCAAAGGGGTCCTATTGATCATTTCTGGTATCCACTAGACCACTAGACACAATATGCCACCAATAGTTTTATTTCCAGTGGAGACCCTCGAGGTCACTATTACAGTTTCCACTAAAACCAATTGAAATCCCACTGAAACCTGTGAGGGTTTCTGTTGATGTTTTTTTCCCAGCAGGTCAATACACAGTCCTCAAACACAAACATGTAACTTAGCAGACGTTTATGTTCATGTTACGGCCCAAAACACTTCACACATGTATTTTATACACAAGTATAAATCATAAAACATGCATGTCTTACTGCGTAGCTCTGTCTTTTCTCCATACTCCATTCTCTCACATCCCTCCAGTGTGGTGGCAGGCTGACTTCTGCTACAGCCCGAGTGTCTCGGGAAGCCATAGAACCCTGGCTAAAACTCTAGAAAGCCAGAATGAATAAATAGATGAGGATCTGTGATGACCAATAGTTTGAAACAGTGTAAAGCCGAAGCGATCACGGTCCCTTTTGCGTAGTAACTCAATACAGCAAACTGACCCACGTCTAACACATGGAGTGAAGAAAGGTTTCCATGCATGTGATAAACTGGAGGCATAAGAGAATAACCAAAAAAATCCAAAGAGATAAAGTGAAATTATGAATAGGGATAAATATGACAAGCTTAACACAAACACTATGAATGAATAAATTAAATCTCTATAATTCCAGACATGAGTGTTATAAAATTCACATTTACGCTACCATAAACACAGAACTTATTAAAACCCCGAAAGCTTGGCAGCATTTCTGGAAGGCTTATAAGAAGCACTTGGTTAAATTAAACATCTCTTAAGTGTTTCCCAACCCTGATCTTCACGCACCCATGCGCTGAGCTCCAACACACCTGGGTAAGCTCTCAGCTTTAATTAAAAATCACTTCATTATTTTGAAAGTGCCGATGTTAAATTAGGAACGCTAGTGCACATTGGGGACATTTCACACTACTAGACCTTTAATCATTGATGCTGTAATTAGATGAAGGCACCAAAAACTTTACTGGTGCAGGCTCTTGTGACTTGTGGTAAAATGTAATTATTAGGCAAAGTTACTTTAAGTTTGAAAATGTTAAAAAGAGCCTGTGAACAATTTGGAAAGCCCTAATATTTCAGGGGTTTTGAGAGATACATGCATGTCTCTTTTGTTCATTTGCAAGAAACTCTTTAATGTAATGGTATGAAGATGTACTTTGATGAAAGACATAACATGTGTAGATGTTCCACTTTATTTTAATAAAAAAAAAAAAAAAAAATCCTCCCTTAGCATGAAGAATAGCTGAACACACTCATGGCATCTGGACAGTTTGTTTCTCTAAACATTCATCTCAAATACTTTGCTGTTCTACTTTAAAACTTGCCCAAGATGTTCTTCATTAGATAGAGATTTCTTTCCGATCCAGTTCTTCCGAGAGCAGTTCAGTAGGATGCAGTGACTGGACCGGCTCTCTGAATAACTCTTACAGAGCTCGGACGTACGCTTCGCCTTATTGTATGGTGAAGTCAGTTTCCATGAGCCGCAGTGAAGGCGGAACTGCATGGTGTTGAAGTATGGAATGGTAGCTAAGTCTCCAAACTTCCCTTCCCAGAACAACCTAAAAACATTAAGATTTCGCTCTCTCGTGTGACTGTGGGGGTGAGGTATTCTGTTAACATCTCTTCTGTTCTCTGTCTTATGTATTACACAAGTTCTTCTGACAAAGTCGAAGATGCCCCATTTGGACTCCACAGAACTTTCGTCCACTTATTCACTGTCCAATTCTTGTATTTTTTTGTCGTTCAGCTAGTATATAAACAAAATGAATCTGCATGTGTCTCAAAAACCATAAAATACTAGCCATTTCCTATGCTGTGACAGGAACTGTAGTGTACGTGTCAACATTAATAAACCTTTTACAATGTAATAAATAAGGACTTTTTTTTTTTTTTTTACTTTTGTACTGCCTCCAAAACCCTCCCTTCTTTATCAACACACTGGCCTTCCATTAATACCTTGCTGCCTCCAACAACCTACTGCCCCTCCAACACATTGCTGCCACCAACACCTTGCTTCTCAACACCCTGTGTTGCCCAACACTCTGCTTTCCACCAGCATCTTGTGTTCCACCAACACCCTGCTTCTCCCAACACTTTGCTTTCCACCAACACCCTGTGTTCCCCAACATTCTGCTTTTCACCAGAATCTTGTGTTCCACCAACACCCTGCTTCTCCCAACACTCTGATTTCCAACAAAACCCTGCTTTCCACCAAAACCCTGTTTTTCACCAATACACTGCTTTCCAACCACACCCTGTGTTCCACCTATACCCTGCATCTCCCAACATCCTGCTTTCCACCAACACCCTGCTTTCTTATACATAACACCCTGGTTTCAACTAACATCTGCTTCTCTCACCATGGATCCTCCAACACTTTCCTTTCCACCAACACCCTGCTTTCGCCTAAGACCCTACAATATGTCTGCACCAGTGACAAGGAGGAATTAGGGTTAAACATTGCATCACCCATTTGCGAGAATAAAAAATCCGAAAGAAAAAAATCCTATTGCCTTATCCAATAGTGCTGCTTGTCCATCGCTGTCTTGTCATCACAGTTGTTGTGTGTCTGTTCCTCAATTTGCTGCTGACCATAAACCTGGAGGGGGGAAGAATTCACAGCTTGCTTTAATTGGATTACTTATGCCCTTCTTATCTGGGTTACAATAATCCCTCAGTACATCATGCTGTGGAGGTCCAGATTTATCCTCTCTCTTCATAATGAACATTTGGACAAATTCATTATATTTTTCTCATTTATTATCATTATTGCAAAAAAACGTCATGACTAGTTTATAAGGTTAAACTGGGTTGAGTGGTGAAAACCACTGGGTTCTAGTAGCACAAGGATACACCTGTTCTTCATGCACACACACACACACACACACACACACACACACACACACACACACACACCACATGCCAGAGCTCACACAATCACCATGGCAACTTGGCCACTGAGAGGAGAGACGGATCGGTCTCCAACTCGCTGCCTGTCTATCGACTCTTGTGCAGATCCAGAGAAAATCAGCATGCTCCTCATACGCCATGTTCTGTGTTCCTGCTAGATTTTATGTAATAGGTCTAATACCTACTCTACCTGAGTTTTTTCAGAAGGCAAATCAAGTCATTTGTCTTTTTAAAGAAGCCTTGTAAAGCCACACACGTTCATGATTTCACAAGGCAAGATGTCAGAGATGTGAGGTTTATCATAATGATCTCATAGTGGATCATCCAAACAGACATCAGATGACGTAATGGAAGCTCCACCGCCTGGGGTTTGTTATAGATAAGGCGGAGTTCTCTAATCTTTTGTATACTTTCATATCTGATTTATATAAACACTGTGAAATATATTTGCGTTACATGAAAATCTTTTTGCAGTTCATCACAACGATGTTAAAATGCAGCATTACCTTGTGATTCTTTCAATCCGATTTCTTTGACTTTTCTAGCAAGTTACTTATTTAATATAAAAATCGAAAAACTGTAAGATCCAAGTTTTTTTTGTTTCTTCTTATATATTAATCTTATTTTATTGCATATCTAAAAGAAAAGTTATTCAACATCTGTCATTAGTTTGTTATCGTATTATGGTCACCTGGTTCGTGTTAATTAATTTCTGTATTAATATTCTACTAGTCCACATTCCGAGTCTTGTTTTTCCTGTTTCTGTAAAAAAACAAAATATATCATTTCAATCAGTGTAAATTTACATCCAATATTTGGTTTATAAGAATTTAACAGTACCATGAGATGAATAAGATGGTAGTTGGCTATTGGTAGTTTTTTTGGTAGTTAGCTAGTTCCCATCTCCCAACATGTTGCCCAGCCTTGCTATGATGTCATAATCTGATTTACCATAATCAAATACAAATAAACTTAAAATCGTTTAACGTTAACAAGGTTTTAGCATTAGCTGTATGCCAATGCTAGCTAGGTTTTGATCCAAGCTAGTTAGCTCACTGCTAAATTAGCTATCTAGAGGCTTCCACTGGAGTTTGATCGCGAGGTGTAAATGACTAGCTGTGTAGTTTACAGTAAAATAAGTTAGTTAGGCAAGAGAATCGAACAAGGTGAATAGTTAGGCAGGTGTTTTTTTGATAGTTAGCTAGTTAGTGTCACTTTAAAATAAAGTACTAAATAAAATCAGTGGTTAAATACAGTTTGTTAGTGATATATAACTCCAGCTATATAAACTGCAGTGCATTGTGGGGGTTTAGTGATGTAGGTGTTTACTGTAATGTGTAAATTTATTGTGATGTTGGATAAAACCGCAAAACAGGAAGGTGTGTGTGTACCTGATATGCAAAAAGAAGCGGCGGTCACTTGTGTGTGTTAGTGGCGTCGCTCCGCACGTAGGCCACGTCCTCCTGAAGTACAAGCTCCTCCTGAAGCCTGGGGATGAGAAGACGGGGAAAGGGGGGGTTGTGGATGGATGAAGGGCAAAAGGGGACAGGGAAGTGAACAAGGGATGAAGAGCAAAGACATGATGATATGATGTACGTCAGGATAAATTAGCCAAGATAAGGAGAAACGGTGCTGACAGCTGAGCGAGTGTGTATGAGGGGCTTCTGTCAGCTTGGGGGAGGATTATTCCAGCATCGTGATGCTTTCATCTGCCTGATTTATATAACACACACACACACACACACACACACACACACACACACACACACACACACACACACATTCATACACATCGCCTGGTGAAAATTAAGAAATCTTCATATATTTCCAATTTTTCATATTTACGCTCTTTATAGACGAACACTGAGATAATTATGGAGCTTATTGAGCTCAGGATCTTTGTTAACTCAGTTTTCTTCTTTATAAGAGACTCTTGTTATAGACTGACAAAAGACATCAACAAACCAATCCTGGATAGGCAGAGGGATTTTATGCTTTATTTTTTATTTTATTTCCTCCATTTGATCATGTATACTGTACATTAGTGAATAGAAGTTTTTCTTACATTTATTTATTTCTGTTTTGCTGCAAATTGATGAGTGAATGAAAACATGTATATGTATATGATACTTCTTTTTCTATTTCTTTGCATTTTCTTTGAATATTTCTTGGTAAAATATACTTATTTACTTATTAATTTTTTCTTCCTCCAGTGAGTGGCTTTTACAGCCTCAAAACAATACAATTATATATTTATATATTGATAAAAAAGTCCTTATTGCAATTAAAATGTTCACATCATGCTTGAGTGAATAATAAAGTACAATAGGAGGCGTATAATTTCAGTTCTCATGCTGCTCACTAAAAAGTGAGCTCTTTAGCTGTGAGACTCCTTTAATAAAAAAGTCAATAAACATTTCCTCCTACTGAAAAGTTCAAGTATCAACAAGTACAATACACATGTTTTTTTTTTTTCCCAAACCCTAAGACCCGATAAAGTAGCTGCTGTTAAAGAAATCATAAAAACGAATAAAAAAACAAACCCGTCTGTGAGAATTGGTTTAGGAGAATTAAAATTCGAGGTTGTATCTAAAAGTGTTTTTGTAACACGCCAACAGATGGCACAAGACTGCACACACAGTCACAGGGAGCACCGACCTTCATAAGTCAGTGTGCCAAAAGAAAATGATGATCCAGCTCAAAGGTTGCCGTTTTTAAATGCAGAAGGTGCTGGACTCAATTTCCAAAAGAAGACTTCCAGGACACGTTCCAGTATTGGCAGCTGGGAGCGCTGTACTGCTGTGCAAGGGGACTATTTTGAGGGTGATAGTGTGTAAACCTTGATATATAAAGTACTTTCCTGTAAACAGATTTACTAATCAGTGCATTGGGAGGAGATTTCTGTGGAACTGCAAAGAACGTGGTGTCATTGGCAGAAATGTATCTGGGAAAAGACGAATGTCTCGCCAAACTCACACCAGAACAGAACACAGAACGTTGTGTATGTGTGTGTGTATCATTCTCATCATGAACATGCCCTGCAGAAGCTTCAGCTCTTCTGTCTCCCTGGTATGAGATCTGTTCAGAACTTTCAGGGAAGTGAAATACATAAACATGAATTATAAACGTTTACATTTATAATGTGCCACTTTTTGTTGAGTTTTGTTTTGCAGGGACATGAACATGTTTACTGACCAAAGTGGATCCCTGGGGGTCTTGCAGTTTTCCCTGAACTGTCCCTGAAATGACCTTCCAGATGTTATTAAAGTATTCGAAAAATAAATTATATATCGACTGCAGCGTATCATGAGTGCTACTGTATATATTGCTAGTTAATGAGGCTTTATTAACATCATCATCATCATCATCATGTCCGTACTTTACTGTAATGAAGTTTCTCGGTTATTTTTAGCAGAATAATAATAATAAGAAGAAGAAAGAGAATACACCAGGGAAAGTGTTGACGTACAGAAGTGACCAGAGCTGCATGCTGACACTATAATGAGATGAGAGGAGGATGTCCTGCAGGCCCCTTATTCGGTTAAATGAACAGTGAGAGACTTCGATTCCTACATTTACATTGAGTTTATTATCAAAAATAACGAACTGCAGGAAACAGCACAGGAAATTTGGTACTGATGGACAGAAAACTATAGATTAAAAAAAAAGATATTAACGTTAAATCCTGGAAATTTGTGCCTGGTTTGTATTTTTACTGGAACTTCAGCCATTTTAAAGTTGTGATTTGTCGTTTTTGTTATGGTTTTGCTACAGAACTGAGTCGCCTGTGAGATGATCTTTGGAATGAAAACTCTTCTCCTTCATCCCAAACAAATTCATGATCTCAGTGTAAACCGCTCTTATGCAGCTGCAGCAACAATGAGGCTAATGAGATGTGTAGCATGGAATTATTATGAATCACAAATTTTTACCAACATTTTCAAAAACCCTAAGATTATTCAGCATCTGGAAACATCTTCCTGATTTCAGGGCCAGAAAAATATCAGAACAGGATATGATGCTAACAAAAACTAGCATGGAAAAAACTAGCAACAAAACAACACCACAAAACTAGCAACATTCAAAATGTAAATTTTTCACTTAAATGATACGAATATTACTCATCAGGTGATTATGGCTAATTTATGGGCCTGATAAAACAGAACTCGACATGAATACACCTAGCAAGATGTTTTCAATGGCTGCTTTAATGCCACTTTTTCACATCTGTAAACACTATTCTCAGCTAAACAGCTAATTAGCTATATACTGAATATATATGTAAATACTATAGACAGAATAAACTGCGATGGTGCTTACATTTACCAAAATATCTGAAAATATGTTGCGCTTATTTTGTAAAAGTAGTTGTTAATTAAATTGTTAGCTTACTAAAATTATATTACAACAACCTCCATGCCAGCAGAGGTCTCTCTCTCTCTCTCTCTCTCTCTCTCTCTCTCTCTCTCTCTCTCTCTCTCTCTCTCTCATCTCATTAAAAGTTAGATTAGTGTTTTATGCAAGATTGTGTTTTGAGGCATGACCTTCTTATAACCTTAATTTTTTTTTTTTGTATTGGAAAACAGCCAAGAGGAAATGTTTGCATATAGCCTACTTTTCCAAAATATTTACTTTGAATCTACTTTTTGCGAATCCAATTGATGACCTGCTTCCAGGAATTAAATTATAATGAGTTCCGGTTTTATGCTGATGTTTTTTTGGCCGAAGGAAATTTTAATAAGCATTTAATGAATTTACGTTTCAGGATTACGCCTCGGCCTTACGAGCTCTTTCTGTTCTGACTCGTGACCTGGCACCTGCTCACGTGTTGGAGCAAAACTGAAAGCACACGTGAGCCTGTGCCAGGTACACACAGGCACTTTACTGGCACGTTATCACGCTGGCATCGCTTTCCGAGCCTCCGTGCTAATCCATCATCCATCCGGCTGTTTGCAATTCTCAAAATACCATCACAAATGCCAGCGGCGTGTTTTCTATTCCCTCTTAATTTTTTTTTAAACGCAAGCAGAGACGCCTGAATCTCAGGCGTAACCTTGATTTGCGTTGATAAGCCGAGTGCTCCGGCTGTGCACATGAATATTCAGCGTCTCCTTCAGTTGCTGCCTGCCGCGAGCTGCCGTAACATCGAGCAGAAACTCGGCGCTGAGAGCACCGCCGAAAAGACGCTTTCCCTCTGGCTTTTCACTCGGAGAGAAGAGCGAGATCGAGCAGCTTTTTACATGAAAAGCATTGATTAGCATACATTACATAACGTTCCCTTACAGAGAGTATTCCCATTATATGTATTTTTGTTGTTTTTTAACGATTCATTTTCTTTGTTTTCTAGATTTATTTATTTTGATGGTTTTTTTTCAATGTTTTTATTTTTGCATAAATTTTTCTGGTGTCCAAAGATTTTTATCTGGAGAGGAAATAAAAAAAGGAAGAAAAATCTATAACGAAATCTGCTAATTTTTCAATAACTTTTATTTATTTATAGTTTTTACTTTTGCTGTACTTTGGAAATGTTAAGCTAATGGGTTTTAACTGTATAACAAACAAACAAACAAACAACTAAAAAGAAAGAAAGAAAGAAAGAAAGAAAGAAAGAAAGAAAGAAAAAAAAGAACTGTATTTGCTTAGCATTTCCTTTTTAGGTTTTAAAAAATTAAAAGAGGACAACTAAGAAGAAAATTCCATGACATGTAGCACAGAATTTCTTCAGCTAAAACTAGCATCGACCTAAAAATGTCTAAAAATAAAACCATTGAAAGAAAACTGTCAGTTGCATCTATACTGACAGAAGATTATTTTTCTTTTTGCCATATATGCAGGCAATTTGAACCAGTATGAAAAAACGAGAAAAGTAAGACATAAATAAAGACAAAACTGTAGCACCAAGTACGAATAACTAGCTGACATTAGCATGGCTGAAGAATGAGCGCTAGCTCTACTCACGGTTTGACCCTGTTGGAAAAGCGTCGGCGCAGAATAACAGCCACTGTGGTGAGAACCATGATGGTCGTGCACATGGCCGCTTGCACAACTTCCACGATCCCTGCTGTTTAGCTACTCACTGCCATGACCCTTCCTCATGAGTTAGCAGGTTGGCTAGTTAACGCTATTCCTATCCTTTCTTATTTTCTGTCTCCCTACGCTTAGATCCCAGATTAACTCTTGGACAAAGTGAGTGTATGGCTGAACAGATGCCTGCATGAGAGTCGGTCTGATTGATGAGATCATGTGTAGCTAAGCTAGTCTGCTTAATGCTAAGGAGAACGGTAATCCGTGTGCGGCTGTGCGTAACTTGGAATTACAGTGGGTCAGGAAAGAACCTGCTGTTCAGAGATTCATAGTAGAGTCACAATTAGATTCCAACTTAAGGATACATTGAGGATATAGTTCAGGATTCCCATGAAAAGATTCAGGAGAATTTTAGTTTTAACAAAATGTTTGTGTTATCTGCTAGCTAGCATCCGTTCATCAGACTTGAGAATTGCACAAATATACTGTATATTGTATAGCATTGCTAAAACCTACCTTCGTTGCATAAAATACAGATTGGATTTTTTTCAAAATGTCTTCAAATACTTAAACTTGTCTCAACCAATTCACTTTATATCATTTGTGAATGGTTTTGGTTAATGCTAAAACTGTGTTTGCACTTTGCTATACTCTTTGTATTTGGTTGAATTAAAAAACAGCTGATAATGTGACAGAAAAGAAGAATGACATGGAATGGAAGAAGAAACAACCCCAAGTACTTCCAGCCATAAAATGATTCAATAAATGTAATAAAATTGTATGAATATTTTTTTATTTCTTTACTGTAAACACTTATTTTCCATACTGTATCTGATTTATTGCTAATCTAAAGGTCTGGGTCTGGTTTATCCTCTCAATGCACATAAAGAGACAGGAAACCTAATGAGGAAGCATCATATGTGAAAGCCTGTATTCTGCAGCTCTTTATATTAGATGAACAAGTACAGAATCAGACGTTCATTAGCAACATTAGCTAGTGGGTTCTTGTTAGTGACGGGAGGTCTCTCATTAGAGAGTCATGACGGATTGCTGCCTGATTTCATTCTGCTTTTTTAGGTGGCTTCTGATGTGAATAACTGAAATTCCCTGCTCTCGCTTCTCTCATTACATAAGGAGGTGTCTGATTAGGATGTGCCACTTACTGTTCAGGTAGTTTTGAAAGGTTTCGTAAAAAAATGAAAAAAAAGAAAAAAAAAGAAAGAAGCGTAACAGCAGAACATTAGTACTAAAGCACAGAAAAACACTGTGCACTGTGTGTCCACAGGTCTGTTTAGTGGAATTTAACTTTAAACAATATTCATTTATTTTTTGTTTTTTTATAATCAAATTACACAGTTTTTACCTCAGCTTTAGTTATATTATACAATATTTACCTTGTGTTGCAGTTATATTAAACAATATTAACTCAGTTGAAATCATATTACACAATATTTACCTCAGCTATAGTCGTATTACACAATATTTACCTTAGCTATAG
>NC_060884.1:1524355-1571855 GCF_014805685.1 Silurus meridionalis | reverse complement strand
TTTGCCTGTTTTTTTGAATGAAGAGTTGATAAGATGAAAATGTTGCTTATATTAGAATAAAGAATGTCATGATGAAGAACTGAAATAAATGACGATGTAGTGAGTGTGTGTGTGTTTGGATAAAACCAGTCTTTTTCTTTGCTTTTGACTTGTCACTTGTTTAGGACTCTTCATCAGTTGGCAAGTGGACCATGTGTGGCAGTGTGTGTGTGTGTGTGTGTGTGTGTGTGTGTGTGTGTTCTGGGCTGGTCTTCAGACGGCTGAGCTGGAGAGTTTGACCCAGCCCACCTCTTGGTACGCTCCGGTGATGTGCCAATAGAGCAGTGCCATCAGTTTGGTCCAGGCCATCTGCACCTCATCGGTGAAACAGTCGCCCAAGTCTTCAGAGAGAATTTCAAGAATAACGCTGCTCAGAATCTAAGGTGAAAAAGAGGGAAAGAAGTTGAAGATAAAAATAAAACAGATTTTCTGTACACCTTATAACACGAACTTCAGGTTACTGCCTTGTACCTTAAAATACATGGGCTCCACTTTGTGCTTGACGGCATGGGCTTTTCCAACCAGCTCCAGCACAGACGAGACCTTCTCTGGATCGTGAAGGTTCTCCACCACCGTGTTGATGGCATTCATGACACGGCAAGCATGCTTCCTCAGCTGGGTGCTCCTTTCCATCTCCTCCGGGTCGTCCATTTCTCGAAACTGACTGAAGTACTGCTTTGCCGATGGGAAGTTCACGAAGAACCTGGAGAAGAACGAATTTCAGACAAAGTGGTTGATTTTTTTAAAAGAATATTCAGAAGATTTGACTTGTCCAGTCTTAGCAAGAAAATATACATAATGCTATCTTTTTATCTTCTGACCATTTTTGGATAATCACAAGAAACTAATGAGCGATATGAAAACACTTTATTATCAAGTCCTGTGTAGATACTTTAAGGGTTCTTAGGTGGACAACAGAGCGATGTATGAAGTGCATAGGTGCCAATGTACAGGAGACATTCCCATGGATACAAAATGTTAAATATTTTAAATGGTTTATTGGACAATTATTGGTTCCAAAGTGTGGTACCTGAACATTGTTTTTGGCTTCTATTTTGAAACATTTTCCACCTAAAAACTGATTAAATTAAGCAATAACCAGGATAATGGGGCTGCATGAATTCCTGGAGTACTCAAAGCAGAAACTAGAAATAAAGGATAATGGGGATCCAAAATAATGTTTTATTTGAAACCCTTCCTGATACAAATTGTAGGGAGCTTTGAATTATCTTTAATGGTTCTTCCAGACAGACCAAAAGAATTTATGGATTATTCAGATTAGAGCCATCTAAGAAATGAAAGGGCAACAGGTACTGAAGTATTCAAAACACTCTATATAGAAAAAATGTTTTTTTAAGGGTTTACTGAATAAATCAGGATTCCAAACATGGAAAAATGTTTCTACTCAAAGAGCCCCATTTTGGCAGGTTCTAACTTAAAACATAAAAAGTATATTAGGAAATTTTTAAATCGTCTATTGGACAATTAATGGTCCTTAGCCTCCAAAAACTTTTCTCTAACAGAGAAACAGAAATACAGACAAACATCAACTCATGTATCTGCACAGCAATCGTGATGGACGGACTAGGACGTCTGAAAGGCAGACTGATCGGACGGTGGAGGGATAAAGATAGGGGGTAAGGAAGAGTGTCAGATAGAGGAAGAGAGAAGAAGAGAAGGAGGTGAAT
Source organism: Silurus meridionalis (assembly GCF_014805685.1). Classification (NCBI taxonomy): domain Eukaryota; kingdom Metazoa; phylum Chordata; class Actinopteri; order Siluriformes; family Siluridae; genus Silurus; species Silurus meridionalis. The sequence goes on along the minus strand of NC_060884.1, from coordinate 1,570,128 downwards.
GTGCAGGATGATTGCACTGTAGAGCTGAAGGGTTTTTGATGCCCTGACAAGAGGGATGTCATTAAGGCACAGCGGGGAAAATGAGAGGCAGGTGCAGAGAGAGATGGAGAGAAATGGACAGAGAGAAAGAGAAAGTGAGAGAGAGAGAGAGAGAGAGAGAGAAATCTCTCTGCCAATATTTCACTCAGTGTCTCTGCCTGCCAGAACGCCTCAGCGTTGATTATGAACATCCCATAATAAGCACATCGAGCGGGAACTGGACTAATAAAGCGCAAATTGTGTAACCCTGTTTCTGCTTGAGATTCAGTACAGTGCGTTCTGCTCCCTACAGAAATAACCGACTGGATTCACTTTCATCGAACGTCGAGACACTAATTAATACGCTTTTATCGAATGGAAACACAAAGCAGGAAGCGCATGACTATTAAGAACAATGGCTTTTCAGCGAGATTGACTTTTCCGAGTTGCTAACATAAGCGAATCTCGGATTGGAAGTGTTAAAGTGGAACGCTTGAAAGACTCTCTGACAAGAAATCCCAGAGGAACGTATATGTTTATACTGATTGTGCCAACACCAAAGCCTTTCAGTGTAAATGGAGGTTTTACGCCAACCTGTATCTGACCTCCCTCTTCCTGAACTAGTGTTTATGTAGGAAGTTATTTTAAGTGCCATCTAAACATGCCTTAACTTCAATGAAACCGTGGTGGACTGCAGCCAGGGTTTTAGAGACTTTGTGTCGAGAAGAACGCTTGATGAGAATGTTAGGGAGACTTTGCAGTAATCTGGATGTCAGATTCTCGTTGATGAGATCCATGAAGCGGTTCTGGAACAAAAAAGTACGACTTTAACCTCATCATGACCCTCCCATTCTCATGTAGTGGACGTACAGGTATTTTTGAAAATATAACTCTTACCATTTAAAAACAAAATATATAAGAAACTTTTCTTGGAAATAATGTATTAAAACACTCTGGATTCTGATTGGTCAGAATGTGTTAAATTCTTTTTTTTCATAAAGGTTTATAATAATAAGCTTGTTCTTGTTTTTATTATTATGGTTTCTATAGTAACAAATCTTTTACAAAAACATATACAGAAAACAACCGCTTTCAAAGCCGGTCAAAGACCAATGATAAAGAGATCAAATATTTTTAATGTAATTTTAGGAAATGAAAAAATATTGTAATTGTGACGTTTTGTGTACGGACATGTTTATTCGTGGAAGGAGTCTCCAGTGTCAGCACACTTTTGTAAAGAGTTCAAAAGATTTAATGCTGGAAAGTAAAGTTTCTTTTACTTGAATTTTGTTAGCATAAACTCAGGCCCATATTAAGTCTCGTTATTAATGAAACGAGACTCGGTGAATGTCGTTTGCCTACGGGTGTAAATGTACTCGTGAAATGAAAAATTGATTCCTTCCTTAAGATGATATTAGCTCAGCGATGGTATTATCTATTCATGCTCGTGGCGACAAATTTAAATGACTTTCGTGCTGCGCAGCCTGATGAGAACTTTTAATTAGTTCGGAGAAAAGAGCGACCCAAAGATAGATGTGAGTTTTATAGTGTCTGTGTTACGGCTCTTGACCTTTTCCACGTTCCGAGTGCAAATGAAGTCTGTAGAACATTTCTCAATCCTACAAGGTTCATTATCGTGGATCATCAAATCTACTCAGGAACTTTGCATGATTAGTGGAACCGCTAGTCTGAGTTTGCTGAAAGATAGATGTACAGTATCCTTAATGATTCTGCGCTGAACTATACAGTATGTTCCCGTCTTCAGCTAGACTTGGCTGAAGACGCATCTATTTTGGGATCTAAACATTCAATGCCAATCTCTTTTCCTTGCATTTATTTCCACACACACACTCACTGCTTTGGGATAAAAGTGTAACCACATCGTAACTACAACGCAACCTGCTGAAAAAGGACAGTAAACGACATTACAGTTCCAGCAGTAACCAGCAGTTCTAACTCAGTTCTGGGTTCTATACGGTTTCTATAGTAACAGCTCATTCACAGGGACCTACAGAGCAGATCTTAAATCTCTAATGATGTAATTAAACAAATATAATTATAAATAAAGAAAAATCCAACAACAAATTACTTTAATTATCTATGTTTACACAAAATCACCTTCAAAACAGTCCCCTTGCAGTCCCCCCTTGAGGGGACTCAAAACAGTCCCCTTCTTTTGGAAGCGTGTCAAGCACCTTATGCGATTTGCAATGGTGTTAAAATGTGACCTTTTGAGCTTCGGAAAGTCTGCAGGAGGCGAATCTGGCAAATAGGGTGGGTGCGGAGGTGAGATCATGTGGATTGTTCTCTGACGATCATCATGCACAAGTAGCCAAATGGTTTCAACATTTTCAGAGGTTAAACTCGTCGAAGCTCTTCCTGATCTCTCCTAATATTCCAGCGATGCTCTTCTGCTCTTGAAATTCATGTGCCACTCGAAACACCAGCATCGCCGTACGTCAAACACGTCATGTCAAACGTCTCTGTGACAGTTTTGCCCAGTTTCACGCAGAATTTCACATTTGCTCTTTGTCCGAATTTGGTGACCGTGATGAAATCGCAGACGTGGGAACGTAACTGGTAAGAATAGCATCAGCTATCGTTGTTTGTCTCGAAACATTTTGATACCACCTGGTATATTTTACACTAGTGGAAGGAGTCTCCGGCGTCAGAGGTGTTTGATTGTTGTTAGTAATGAAAGACGTTTTTTGTCTTCAAAAGAACGTGAAAAAATGATGATGGAATATGTGATTACTAGTATGACGTAAGTGAGAACAGGAACTTCCTTCTATAATAAGTATGATCTTTGGAATAACCGAAATAGAGCTCCTTAACCACAAGCTACAACAAGAAATTAATACTGAAATGTTGTTATGGAGGCGTTTTCCTAAAGGTGCAGGTTCCTTTCTCTTTCCTCAGGGGAGCTTTGATATCAGGTTTATTAATGATAAATGTATCTTCTGACATGGATGCTTGTGATCTCCTTCACTCACTGTAGTGTTTCAGCGAAAAGTGTTGCTTGAGTTGGAATTTTACATGGAGATTTGTGGAATACCAAATGTAGCGCTGTGCTGTTTTACAAATAATTTGTGTGTGTGTGTGTGTGTGTGTGTGTGTGTGTGTGTGTAAAAGAGTTAAAAATAGAAATCCTGCCATTCCAGATGTAACCATAACAACAAACAACAACAACTGTAGATGTTCAGCACTGTGGTGTTCATACTTTTTTTATCCATGATAAAGTGTTCCAAATAAATATGCCTTTTTTTCAGGCAAAAGCAAAAACAAGATGCATTTGGCAGTTTAATCATTTCCAAAATAAAAAACTGTGAAATTGGCAAAAGTCTATCAGCTGCTGACATCTGTGACGAAATGAGCAACTCTGTGATTCGCTGACTGGATCGCAGTGTGTTTGTTTTTCACAGCTGCTATAAATCTGCGTAATTCGTTGTACTACGGATTGTCCAGGAGCGACCAGGGAAGATGCGGATCGGTACCGCGGCACAGTTTGCCGTTTATCGGGGCAGGAAAAGGCTGAAGTTGTAGATCTGAGAGGTTTTTAACACCTCTGTACTTCAGAGAGAAAATGGGAGAGAAAACCATCACACATACTGTACATCTAACGAGACGACAGGAACAACATGATGGATCCAAAACACCTCAGATGGCCAATAACTGCTGTCCTCAGATAATACACACACACACACACACACACACACACACACACACAGAGACAGAGTGGACACTACAGGGACTCACTTGTCACCTTTACCCCAAAATCACATTGTTGTTCCTGACTGTTGTCCCCATAACCTGAACAATTCTATTTTAACAAGTCCTTTGGGTTTCCCTCATTTGGAACATGGTGTGTGTGTGTGTGTGTGTGTGTGTGTGTGTGTTCATCCTACTATCCAGTGAATTATCCTACAGACCTTGATATATTATTCCTATCCTGGTTGGTTTTACAAATTGTTAAAAAAGCATGACAAATGTAACATATTGCAGCTTTAAAATAAGTTACACACTGTATCTTTAAAACGGTTTACGGACTGCAGCTTTAATGCAAGTTATTTACTTCAAGCTACTTACTATAGCTTTAATTAACATTATGCAGCTTTAATTTAACTTTAACAGAAGCCACATGGCATGAAATAAGATATTTACCGTAATTTTAACGTAAGTTACGTACTGTCGCTTTAACTCAAATCACTTACAGTCGCTTTAATGCAATCATCATCGACCTGATTGAATGGAGGGTCAAGAAAAAAAGCAAAAATCTCAAATGATTGATGTCGTGGTGAACTTTTTGTGAATACAAATTGTGAATGCAGCTTTGGGTGGAATTTTTTCCACAAAAAATAAATGTAAAAAAAAGATTTTTTTCATAGCACATCTCTGTTGGGTTGCTGAACACATCGTCTTTCCAGGTGTGTTCAACAAAACAACGTCCATGTTCTGGTGCAAATCAGTCTGAAACTCCAGATGTGCAAAATCCACAGGCGGAAAATCGGTTCTTCCCTGAGACAAGAGGAAATGAGTAGGAGCTTCTCCTCTATTTATTTATTTCTATTTATTTCTAAGTGAGTGTGAGACACAATGCATTATCTCTCACACACACACAAAGCTCCGGCAAGCCGAGAAGAAAACGTGTGATGGCACGTCCAGAGTCAGCAGGCGACGATCCACATCGGCTAAAACTATTTCAGGAGTCTGTGCTGTGAGGAGAAACACTGACACGGATTTTCTCTCCGTCTAAGAAATAAGGTTGTGTTATGATTTAAAGCAAGTTGCATCATAACGCTGCAGAATACTTGATCCTTATTGGTCAGAAGGTGTTGATTAATTCACAAAAACATCAGCGCTGGTTTATATTAACGCACTCGTTCCAATACATTTTCGTTTCTATAGCAACAGCTTGTTGTGGGGCATGTGTAATAGAGTTTTCCATATGGTGTAGGTATTTATTTAAGATTTACAGAAGGAGGCTCCAGTGTCAGAACTTCGGATGCTTCATACCATTAGGTGTGACTAGAAGCGGATAAAAACTACACGATACACTTGATTTGGCGAGGACACTTTCTTCAGTCCTTAACTCTGTGTTCTGTTATGTAGCTTTATGTAGCACCAGTGTTCTGGAGGAACATTGTCTCATTACACTGTGTATTGTCAGATATATATGGTTGAAATGACAATAAAAGCTTCTTGACTCGACTAGACTTTATTAATCCGTCCAATAAGATGATTCAAAATAAATAATCATACAAGGATGTCTTCTTCGATGGCTTACGACAGTTCTACATTTAAGCGTCTATCACTGAACAGTACACCTCTGCAATGATGGAACTGTAATGAATGGACATTCGGTGATGAGGATGAGGTTCCCTTTTGAGTCTGGTTCCTCTCAAGGTTTCCTCTCTTATACCATCTCAGGGAGTTTTTCCTTAACCACAGTTGCGACTGGCTCACTCATTAGAGACAAACTTACATGGTTTGATATTGTGTTGTTGGTCCCCTTTTGCTGCTAAAACAGTCGCGACCCATCGATCATTAACAGCGTGAACTTCTTCAGAAGTTTGAGCTACAGGAGCTCATCTGTTAGATCGGACCACACAGACCAGCCTTCGCTCCACATGTCGTCCCCCACGACCCTGTCACCGGTTCACCACTGTTCCTTACTTGGAGCACTTTAGATAGATTCTGACCACTGCAGACCAGGAACATCCCACAAGAGCTGCAGTTTTGGAGACGCTCTGACCCAGATGTCTAGACGTCACAATTTGTCAAACTCGCTCAAATCCTTACGCCAATTTTTTCTGCTTCTATCATCAACTTTGAGGAGACAATGTTCACCTGCTGCCTAATAAATAAATCCACCCACTAACAGGTGCCATGATGAAGATCATCAATGTTCTTCACTTCACCACTCAGAATGTTATAATGTTCAATGTTATGCCTGATGTATGTAATTATCATAAACAGTCTGCTGCAATGGTTCAGGACTGCAGTTTTACATTTAAGCATTAACACATCGACAATGATGAAACTGTAATGAATGAACATTCGGTGATGAGGATGAGGTTCTCTTTTGAGTCTGGTTCCCCTCACGGTTTCTTCCTTATGACATCTCAGGGAGTATTTCATTAGAGACACATTTATAGGCACTAAACTAATAAATTATTTGGAACATTGTAAAAAAAGGCCATACTAATAAAACAGAATAGAATTGAATGTAGTAATTAAGTGTGGACAAGGAACTGGAAATGAAAAAAAAGTGTGTATTGATGCTAAATGTTTAAAATTGCAAAGTATTAAAAAATGTAATGAGAAGAGGGTGTAAGTGTGTGTGTATGGGTGAGAAAGCTGGGCGTACCTGATAAGCACAGCCACGCCCACGTCCTCGCAGTTCTCGTACACTCGTGCCCAGGTGTCCTGCACGATGGCGCGCTCCACGCTGCTCAGAGGCTCGGCGCGTTCTCTGCGCTCCGGCTCGGCCACGTCGTGCTCAGGCTCCATGCTGCACACACACCACGGTGGGGAGGGGGGGCAGAGGAGCGGCTGCGGGGCAGGCGGAGAGGGGCAGATGAGCGGCACAGGGGGCGGTGAGGAGCGGCGGAGGGGGCAGCAGAAGCGCAGGGCGAGAGAGCAGAGAGCGTTGAGCCACCCTCCTCTCAGCCCTCGCCCCTCGCGACCCCCTCGGGGAGGCAGCGTGCCCTCGGACTCTCACACGTAACTGCCCACTCGCATTCGCACACACTCACAAACACACAGTTCTCCACGGGCGTCCCTGCCTCTCGTTTTTTTCCTTCTGCTGATGCTCTGAAAAAAGCCTCTCAGACTCTCTCACTCTTTTTCGCACTCTCTCTATCTGGCTCTCGCGTGTGCTCTCGCGCAGATGTTGCCGTCGCACTGAAGTTGAGGTTCCGTGAAGAGCTGAGATACAGAGGAGGAGGAGGAGAGAGAGATGAGTGGGAGTGAGACAGAGAGAGCGAGAGAGAGAGAGTTGATGGAGGAAAGACTGACAGCCAGCGAGAGAGAGAGAGAGAGAGAGAGAGAGAGGATGGGAGAATGGGGAGGGTAAGAAAGAATTCCTGTGTTACCCAACAACCCTTTCCTCTTTCTGTTCTTCGTCAACACGATTGAGCTCTGTCTCTCTTCTCGGAAGCTGTAAATCACACTACGGTGCTGTGTTGCTTCCTTTGGGGAAAAAAGTAACACTGAGAAAAAGGACAAGGATGGAAAGATGGAACACACACACACACACACACACACACACACACACACACACACATTTAAACATGATTCAAAACACTTAATTCATCAGCATGATGATTAACAAACATAGTGTATGAATTGTTCTCGATCCCCAAGCTCACAGGTTCAACAGTTTCTTCTGGGATCTCAGGTTTCTTTCCATCCGTTGAAAAACATTCCTGTAGGAACACTGTGTGATGTAGTGATTATTTTAGACACTTGGTTCTTTTAATCTTGTTCATCAAACGGAACTTTTTTGAGTCATTTAGTTCACTTGGTTCCTTTGATCAGAAATAAAATAAAATGTTACATTTTCATTAAGCAGATTCCCCAACGTGCCTACACACACCAACTTTAACTAAAGTTCCAATAATGAACTTAGAAAACTGCAGCTAAGGACAAATTGTGATCAACTGAATCCGATCTATTACATTGTGTAGTGTCTATGGGAGTCACATGATCAAAGGAATAATTACTCAGACCTCGGACTCATGAGATGAACTAGATGAAGATTTTGCGATGCTTTGCTCATGCGTGTCCAGTAGAAAATGAATGAATCTTTTTTGAGTGTGATGCACTATGGTCCCATCCAGTGTGTATTTCTGGAGTGTTCGGCTTAAATTATTCCCATTAGTCTGTACAGAACAGGGGGGTATGGAGAAGGATGATCCACTGTGGCGACCCCCATGGGAGAAGCCCGAAAGAAGAAGAAAAAGGAGAAGAAAAAGTCTGTGCTCTTCATTTCATTGTGTTTTTCTCAAGGAGTGTCTGAATACATTGTAATTTCTATCCAATCAGATTTCAGCCGTCACATCACATGTTGCCGAGGTCAAAGGTATCCGCACTGCTGGCAATACATGAGAATGAAGCTGTTGCTTTAACCAATCAGATTTCTAGATGGAGTCACTGGGGCCCTCTAGAAGGCGTCCAGAAACGTCAGTTTTTTCATGTTTTTTGTTTGGACGGTTAGAGAGCGCACTAGTCAGAGCTCGCAAACTGCATCTGTCGCAAACTGCACAAGCTCAAGTTTATTTTTTTCATCCCACCACGACTGGCAGGAGAGGAGAAATCTATTTGGTTGCACTTACAATAAACTTTTCAAGAAAAGCTGATTTCAAGAGGAAAGGACACCAGAACAGTTCAAAACAGTCTTTAAGTTTTTTCATTAAACATTTATACTTTTATGTTTTCTTTCCGGTAGAATTTGCGCAAAAAATTCAATTTCAATTTCCCAAGAAACCAATAATGCACAGAAACAATGCACAGAAATGAATGGAAACCCGGGGTGATGTGACGAGGTGAATATCGATGTTTCTGCTGGAGATGATGTATGTGGAGGTGCAGTTGTGGCTACAGTGAAAGGAGACTTTTTGAATTGTGTTTAGTGGGTTTCTTGGGTATGAGATTCCTGTGTGATGCAGTGCTCTGTTCTTCTGCACTTCTCTCTAACACTGGTGCTTTCTATAGACGTGGCATCATAATGATGGGATTTAGAGGTGGAATGATTGAGGACATCACTGAAGCCTGGGGGTGAAATACACGACCGGACACTGTTACCTCGAGATCAGGTTTTATGAAGAAAACACATGACTTTATCTCCACATGCAGGTATACGGTTTGAGGAGAAACATGATGATAGGAAGTGTGTAGTTTAAGAGCTGGTTGATAACCTATGCTGGAGTAGATGCTGATAAATGGATAAATTTGTTGGCTAAATTGTTTTTTTGGCTTGTTTTTAGCAGGATCTTCAAAGGAACACACACAGCTCCTCGAGTGTCTCCTCAGAGAAACTTCTTCTCTTTTATATGAGCTTCAAATAAATGGTCTATTTCCCACTTCTGAAGGTCAAAGCCATTGTTTTCAATTGGTGTACACACTTAGGACTTCTGTGTTCACGCCTAATGTAGAGGAAAAGACAAGAAACCTGATGGCTCAGGGGCACCAGATCAACAGGACATTGTTTTATAGCACACTGAAACCGATGTTCTCACTCCGTCTGTGCTGGAGAAAAGGTTTTTACCTGGAACTGTTCACCTGTTACTGCGAATCAGTCGCTCTGAAGAGGAGCTGAAATGAATTCTGATTTATGTGTCAGGGTGAATTCGCAGATGGTCCTGGAGAAAAAGTGTGTGAAAGGGATGGAAGTGAAATCTAAATCTTTATGTTCATTCAGTTAAATGCTCAGTAGGGATTTATAGTCCATGCTCTACAGTTCAGCAACTTCTGTTAGCTCATCATCAGCAGTACATTTGCTAAATCTCTCGGTAAAACTCCTCTCCATATTTAACTAGTTCACTAATACCACCTTTAAGGAAATTATTACACAGTGATGAACGTTAACGGCACGACAGTATTATAAATACACCCCTGGTGTTCAGTAGGGTTGTGGTGAGGAGATTGCAGGAGATCTTCCACTCCAGTCCATGCAAAAGAAGATCTTCATGGAGATGGCTTTGTGCACAGGGGCACGGTCATGCTGGAACAGGTTTCAGAAAAATGTCATGCTACTGCATCCAGAGACGTCCGATACAATCGTGTGTCTGCGACTTTGTGCTGCAGTTTGTTGAAGAACCAGATACGGGTGGAAAAGATGGGTGTCCAAAAACTTTTGGTCCTACAGTGTAGTATAAACTGGTGTGTTCTGCTGCACAGTGTTTTTTTATTATCTTTTTATTACTGAGGATCAAAACAACCGAGTCCAACAGTCTGACAAACAAGAGAGACAGTCTCCTGAGAGCTTTTTAATTAACGTGTGCATGAACAGGCGTATGGTACGTGCATGTCGTGTGTGTGTGTGTGTGTGTGTGTGTGTGTGTGTGTGTGTGTGTGTATTCTTAAAAGATCTTCAAGGAAATGAATCCACTTGCATGCATTCAATTTCGAATCATAAGTGAAAGATGAGGATGTTTTGTCTTAAAGAAAAAGTCTTCAGGACGATGTTTTGGCTCCGTTCCAGATGTGCAAATATTTGTATTCAGCTTTATCTTTTTCCTTTTCTTTCAGTCCAGATGTTTCGACAGTTAAAATTTTTCAGCAAAAAAAATAAATAAAATGAATTAATCAATTAAATTATATATAGAAATAAATTGAAAATGTATTATAGATGAAAACATTTAAAAACTTACAGTACATTAATATGTCTTAGAGTAGGGTACAGAATAAATACTTTACACAGTAAATGAATATAAATAATACAAATAATATTAAAAAGTATTATTTTTATTATTATAATAGAATCTCATTATGATTACTATTGCTATTATTATTATAGTAGTAGTATAGTATATAAATTTTAATACATTTGGTCAATTTAATAATAATTATAATAATAATAATAATGTTATACTTTTTTTAATGATCATGTCAACAAACAAACAAACAAACAAACAAACAAACAAACAAACATTTTGCTGTTATAATGAAAGTTCTGCAGTTGAAAATATCTTCGTTATGGTGGCCTTTTTTGTGTTTATTATGAGATTTTTATAAATCAGATCAAAATTGATTAAGGGATTTTTACACACTTCATACTTTTAGCTTAAAAGTGAGAGATTTTGGTGTCTTGTAATTGTAATTATATTATTAAAATTATTTGTAATTATAAACCTTAAAAAATGCAAAGAATTTAAATAAATTTGAGATATTTTCTTACTTATTTTTCCTGGCTCTCATTACCACTGAATGAAATTGCAGTAACAAATATGATATTAACATAATAATATGCAGAACCGATGCTAACGGTTTGGACCGAAGGTCACGAATCACATAAAACCCCCTACGGTGTGATTGATGGCCTCGCTGCTCTCAGCTACTCCCTGCACGTCAGTGAATTTTCTCAGGATGATTACCTGCTCCTTGCTTCTCTCTAAAATACCTTTCAAAATGCTACCCCACGCCTAAGTGCTTTCCGCTAACCCCATCACGCCTGGCGTGCTGCGTCCCCCCCCAGCTGTCAATCAAACCTGCTGGAGGTTAACACCATCCACCACATGAAGCTCTCCAGTGTTGCTGGATTTTCTGTTTTTGCTTCAGTTGAGCAAAATGTCCACAGCTGCACGAGTCTGATGTTAAATCAGTATTATTTCATCCCTGTGTCGATAAATCACTGTTAGAGACGTCTCAGACCAGACACATCTCTGATACAATAGAAACGACCCCCAAGCTACAATATCAGAATAATTATTATTCAGAATAAGAACATTCTGTAAAGTATAACACGGTGGTCACAGATGCTTATTTCTGATTGGCTGGAGGACTTTTACAGATCTTTCTAATCAGCCATAATTAGATTTCATGCATCATTAGTGCTATTGGAATGAATGTAATTATATTAATTACAAAGAAAAACATTTCTGAGGTGTGATTGATGGTACAGCAGCGACAGACACCTGATCGGATGCTGAGCTGGTGTTCTTCAGCTAGGGTTCTTTTGCTGGGTTCTCCAGAAAACCCACTAGAAGGTGTTTTGATCCAGGATTAGTCTATCATTCCTGTACTGGAATCTCCAGCTTCAATATTCCTCCAGTTCCATTAAAACTCCCCTTTTTTCATTTACTCAAGTACTAATATGTCTTGCTTTTTAACTGGACTTCGGTATGAAGAGTGACAGTAGTGATGTATGAGAACTGAATAATGGATGGACCCACTGTTCCTTTCACATCAGAACTTTATAGAGTTTACTATACACACACTGTGGGTGAACCCACTTACTACACACACACACACACACACACACACACACACTTTCAGCAGAACCGTGAGGTTATTCTGGGACCCTCATCACAGCTTCTCATCTAACAGATGTTTTCACCACAAAGTAGGTTGGAATTTTCCTATTTCTATTTACTGAAATATAGTAGAGTAGATATGCTAAAGCCTTGCAAGATTTGAGCTTTTTTAGAGAACCGGTTGATCATTGGTTGATCCTGATGCCGTACACTCGCCATCATCATCAGTGCAATTCAAGAGACATCTTCACAATTCATCAGGTCAGGTGATGACAACTGGTTTGACCATTCCACATTTAATGACTTGTGAACCGATGCTGAGATGTTTAAGAGGTGAAGACTATTCAGGTCAAACCATTTTCATAGATTTTGATCAACAACATGACCGTAAACATCTGATCGTGTAGGAAACAGTAGACAATTGAACGCAATCGATTTGCGAACTTTGTGACGACACTGAGGTCAAACGTCGTTTTGAGGATTTTATTTTGGATCTAAGAAATGTTCCAAAGCACCTGAGAAAACTCCTAATGTTCAGGAGACTTTGTGTTGAGATCTTCAATGATCCTCTCGTGCCATCTCGTGGCACAATTGAGAGGACACACACACACACACACACACACACACACACACACACACACACACACGCTCCTCTCCAGGGTTTTTTTGGCCACAAGTTGAGCTACACGTCAGAGTGCAAGCCTTGGACTGGTGAGCGGACGTGTGCGATGACCTCAGCAGTTTGTGCGCATCAGCTGACGCTGGCACACACCGGAAGACATGCAACGGAAGGTGGAAATGCCGATCAACGAAGGTAATGATCACAAAAAAAAACACCGGATTTCATGCATATTGCAAACATACAAACACACACACACACACACGCATGCACGCACGCACGCACGCACGCAGATCGTGCAAACGCATCACACACGGGTGAGCGCAAACCCTCCATCCGTCACCGAGGCTCTGAAATGACATCATTCCACACTAAACTGTGTCTTACATCATTAATACAGCGTGCAGACTCTCCTTAATAACACGTGGACCACTGTTTTTTTTTCTCTTCCCCATTTCCGGTTTGCTCTCTAGCGGTGCTCATAAACACGCCATTCGTTCAACAAATAACTGCGCATTCTGGACGCATTCGCATAATACACACATGTACATATTCAATATTTAAAGCATTCTGGACGAGTGTACCCTTCTAATTATAATTGCTGTGCAATGTTTATTACGCGTTACTGCACGTCTATGATGCGGAAAGCACCGCATATCAACACTCCGGCGTGAAACACGGGCTCCGCACAACTTCGTTCCGTTTGCAATTCCCAACACGGACTGATATCGGTGTGACACTGTCTAGTGAAATCCAATACAGCGATTGAAACAAACTTTTACCCCCAACAGTGAAAAAGAATTAATTACACAGCAGCTTGATGTTTACATTTAAATGGCATTAAATCTGAATATATTCCGTGTGTACTATAAGATAACATTTCCGATTATTTGCATATGCATTTTAGATTTTCAACACACACACACACACACACAAAACTTCAGACATATTCATGAGAAGTTTTTTCCTGTTATAATTTATTATTTATTATAATTTTATTATGACAATTATAAAACACTGAGACTGGAGACGCCTTTAATTTCTGCCTGTGGCTATTAAACTATAAAAGTCCTCCTTTAAGAGGTCAAATCTTTGGCAATTATGTGCAATAATATTAATTGTTACATTTGCAATAACTTTTATAACTATTAATGTAGTCTGACTTTCTGCCATCTGTTTTCAATACTGCTACAGACTTAATTTCACTTAATATAAAACTTAATATGTATATATATTTATTTACATTTTTCTATTTTACATCAATCTTTATTTACATTTTTTTGCTCAATAAAGTATTCTGATTGATTCTGATAACTTTTGGTTTAAAATCCATGGAGTGAAGATGTTAAATTGTTAAATGGACGGTGATGTTTTCTGCTGCAGGGTTTTCCATCGCTGGCCCCTCATCCACTCCCCGAAAGCGGCAGGTACGTTTTTCCGCCCGCCATGACATCCTGCTCCTGCGTGAGGTCATCGCTCAGAACCCGTTCATCTCGAAGGAGTCGGGTCGGATCTGGGCTCGAGTGGGCGAGATCGTCACGGCGGCGCTGCAGGACGAGAACTTCGAGGTGGACGGACGCAGGTGCCGCGAGAGAACCATGCTGCTGCTGGACTACTACAAAAAGCAGGATTTTCCCAGCCTGCGCAGGTTAGCAAGAACATCACAAGGAACACACACGGAGGTTCGATTCCAGGATTCTACATTCCCATTATATACTTTTCTTTTCTTAGTCTCTTTTAACAGTTTGACAAAACTGTTCAGTTTTCACACTGTGCTTTTAATGTTTTTTTCAATTTATTTTAAAATTAAAAATAAAAATAATTTGTCTTGATTTGTCTTGAGGTTTGGCACGGAGAGACTCTACGCTCAGAAGGAGGACCTGCTGCATGAGGTCCTTGAGCTTGAAGCTGAGAAGAACTTGATAGTGAGTGGTGAAGGGAAATACCAGGATGGAGAGATGAAAAAGCGATCGCTGGAGGAGCTCACGCTGCCGGAGCCGGACAAACCCACCGTGCTTCCGGTTGCTGCAGCGGCGCCTACAGGTGAGGAGACGATCATAAGGACATCTGAAGACTAACACTATATATAAAAAGCACACTGGTGTATTGAGATCATTCCGGTTCTCCTGCAGCGTCGGGCTCATTGGAGCCGGAGGAACAGGAGGACCTGGTGGAGCTGTCGGCGCCTACAGCTAAGCGGCCGTGCCAGTGCTGCTGCCAGACGTACTCTGAGATCCTGAGCTTCCTGGAGAAACGCTCGGAAGCCGAGCAGCGGTTGCGTGAAGAAGAGATGGCACTCCGCAGAGAAGAGCTCGAGATCCAGAGGAGCAAAATCGCCCTGGAGCGCGAACGACTCGGTGCTGAGAGGAAGGAACGTGAGCGGCGCTTTGAGCTGGAGAGCCAGGAGAGGCAGGTCATTCTCGACCTGCTTAAGGAGAAAGTTCTCAAGAGCGAAAAGAACCCAGAGTGCTGAATTTTTCTTTTTTAAACACAACTTAGCAACAAGTAGTATGGACTCGTTTTGCTAACACTTTTTTTCCCTACTTTGTATTTGTGCAGGAGTTTTTAAACAATGAATTCAAACAATTTATTTGGGGACGATGTAGATAGATAGCGGACTGTTGTGTAGTAGCTAGCTGACACCTAACTCGCTTATTAACTTAATTTCTACATCGTAGCACTTTACAAAGGGTTTATCACAAACACTAGCACTCGAGTTTAGGGCTCAGTGATTTGACAAAAAAAACCTAATCACGATACATATTTCTACGATATATTGGTTTACTAACAAACTGCCAGCAAAACAGTAAATTGTTTTTAATCTATCTAAAAAAGAATGTATTCAAAATATAAAAAATTATATGAATTAACATTAATTAAATTTGTAAATAAATTACATATGAATTTTTTTTATAAATAAGGATTCAGTAAAACATCAGTTCATTCAATCAGGCTTTATGAGAATTATCATAAATAAATAATGTAAAAAAAAAAAAAAAAGCTATAATTTATTACACTTATGCTAATGTTTTTATCTGTAATGAAATAAAATGAAATGGGAACACGGTTGCCAGTGAGAGCACAAAGTCACCAAAGTCGCTAAAGACATTGAGCGAAACCGTGTTCGTTTACACGATCGTTCAAAAGTGACGACTTTTTTTTAGTACTTAATATTTCATCATGAATTTTTTGAAAACGAACTTCTCTAAATTGTAACTGATATCTCACAGTTCGATCGTAAAGTCCGTAACGGTAAATGAAGAATCTTTAGCTAGCATTGCTCTGCACGTATTAGCTAGCTACGATGAGAGAAACCTATTTATGTTTAATGGTTTTTATTAAAAAGTGCGACAGCAAATACTGTCAGCAGAAAGATCGGCAAAATCACGTACTTTAGCCTAATCTTAAAGAACTCTTGCAAAATTTTTTGCGATTGAAAATTTTTGTAATGTAATTAAAAATGCTGAATGATTGTGTTTAGAAGATAAGCGGTTAGATTCGATTGGTCGATTTCGAGCACATATCGCCTGCTAGCATACTTTTCGTCGTTCCTACTGAAAAGCATTTATTCCTATAGCATGACAATATCTCGTATATGAGGTCATGGGCATCGGTGAAGATGGAAGTTGAAAGGAAAAAAATAGCTAGCTAGCTTTATTTAGCTGCTTTCTTTATCATAAAATACTAAGTATGGGCGCTAAAATCCAGTCATCTCGCTAGTTTGATAGTTTCCTGAGGTAACCGCTAATAAACTGTTCTAGAGATCTCATGCTACGCAACCGGTTCTTTTTTTTTTGTTGCTAGCTCACAGGGGAACGTTTTGGCAGCAAGCTAGGAAATATTAAGCTTTTGAAATATTGAACTAGCTTGTTATGTAAATTGTTTTATTTTTATTGATTTTATAAATACCCTCTCAAGATCGCTGAATCTACTTAAGAACTACTTTATTTTGTAAGTAGAACTAAGCTAACCTCATTATCATGCCAGGAGATATGTAACATTTATTTATATATTTTTTTGTGGCTAATTCATTGTATCGGAATTAATACCAGCAACTGAGTTTGCTAATGTTCAAGGTCACTAGCAATTGTTTCATTGTGTAAGTGCAATAAAAAGCTAAGCTAAGCCTAGCTCATCGGCAGGCTAGATAGCGATGTGTAAACTATTTTATTGTTTTATTATTATTTTTTTTTCCCGTTTTTTTTTGTTGTTGTTGTATTTGATTATGTTTGGGTTTGGAGTTGATGCACGATCTCTGTTTTGCTAGAAAAATGTTGCTAAAAAAGTTGCTAGCAATCTACATTATATTGGCAAAAGTATTGGGACAGCTGATTTTTTTTCAGCCATATCTGGTTCTTCTCCAAACGGTTGTACTGTATTGGATGTCTCTGGATGTAGGAGCATGAAATTTTCCCTTCACTTGAACTAGGAGACCCAAACCTGTTCCAACATGACAATGCCCCTCTCCACAAAGCTCCAGCTAGGTTTTCTATAAAAAGATCTGCGTTTTATGGTTTGGATTTGGTCTAAGATCTCCTGCTATAGAGCTCTTGAACATCTTTGGGATGAATGTAAACACTGGCTGCACCCCAGGCCTCCTCACCTCACCTACATCAGTACCTGACGTCACTAACACCCTTGTGGCTGAATGAATCTCCACAAATCTCCACAAAATCTAGTAGAACATCTTCCCAGAAGAGCTTTTTATAAGAGCAAATGGAGACTGAATGTGGAATGGGATGTTCAGAAAGAAGCACATACCAATCTTATGGTCAGGTGTCCACAAACTTTTGTCATATAGTGTATTTATCGTATCGTTGTTTGTAGTTACCGAATCCATACACTATTTTAGCATTTAGCAATCAGAACGTATTAACAGTGTGTCGATGATGCGATATGATGACCAGGTTTGTGATTTGCTGAAAAGATTGAACGTAAGCTCCGCCCTCTTCGTCTCCCTCGTCAAATTCGAGTCTTATTCAGATGTCTCTTTGTGTTTTTCATTGTTTTATTTCCTCAAGCGCATTTCTATTCTAACTCGAATCGAACCGTTGCCGCGTGTAATCGACGACTTTCAGGAAGTACAATCGGAATTCTTTTCTTGTAGATGTTAGAAGCCGCTGTAGATGTGAAGTCAGATTTTACATACAGTAACCAAGTCACGCTTCATGTTTACGTCGTTGAATATTTATTATGCGCTGCCATTTTTTATATTCGTATTTTTGTTGCACTCGTAGACTTGAATGGACGACCCTTGCTAAAAAGAAGTGCTAATATTTAACAGGAATATTCTGGGGCTTCACCTGTACGTATTTCTAGTGATATTATTTTTGCTAAGTGGAAAAGGAGTTGATACTACTGAAATATTACATGAAATATGATTCTTTAGATTACACAGCTTTATATTGTAAATAAAAGTTTGAATAATTGCTTTGCATTGAATTTGTCATCATTATTAGTAATAATTAAAGTTTAGTTCTAGATTACTGAGTCACACAGGTGATACTACAGTACAAGACTGGATTCATGGAACTCGTTCCTGGCGCCTCTGAGGAACATTCAACCTCTACAACTTCTTTTCAGTCTACCACCAGTTAATTTCTCCTTCCACTGGCTTCCAGTAGCTTCTACATCTGATTTCAACACTGATCCTCTACTGATCCCTCCATCCTTCACTACTGATCCACTGATCCCTCCATCCTTCACTACTGGACCCTCCATTATCTACCAATCCTCCACAGATCCCTCCATTATCTACCACTCCTCTACTGATCCCTCCATTATCTTCCACTCCTCCACTGATCCCTCCATTATCTACCACTTCTCCACTTAACCCTCCATTATCTACCAATCCTCCACAGATCCCTTCATTATTTACCAATCCTTTACTGATCCCTCCATTATCTTCCACTCCTCTACTAATCCCTCCATCCTTCACTACTGATCCTCTACTGATCCCTCCATTCTCTACCACTCCTCTACTAATCCCTCCATCCTTCACTACTGATTTACTGATCCTTTCATCCTTCACTACTGATCCTTCACTACTGATCCACTGATCCTTCCATCCTTCACTACTGATCCACTGATCCCTCCATCCTTCACTACTGGTCTCTCCATTATTAACCACTCCTTCACTGATCTCTCTATTCTTTACTACTGATCCTCTGATCCATCCATTCTCTACCTCTGCTCCACTGATTCCTACATTTCACCACTGATCCCTTCATCCACTACTACAGCTCCAATGATCCATGCATCCTTCACCACTGCTTCACTTATTTCTCAATCCTTCTCCACCCATCCCTCCGTACTCTTCCACTGCAATGCTGCTCCACTTATTACCCATAATAGTTTTGGAGAATGATGGAACATAAGCAAATTCTGTCACACCCACTTTTGAATCAGGACCTTGCCAAGGATGTGGCAATTTATATCAGGCTATTTAAGATTCCTGACATCTTTGAGGTTACCTGTTTAAAATGCTGTTTTGGTATTGCTTCTACCTCACATTTCATGTGTCTTCTGCTTTTTCTGAGTACTTTAGATGAAGAAACACCAACAGACATTCACTAACCTTCTCAAGACTTGGAAGGATTATTTGTCTGTACCATTAGGGAAGTTTTTAGTTCCTTATTTCAGAAAGGTATACAGTTAGGGTACAACTCGAGGAAGGTATATGGTCCTGAAGAAGGCTGTGAGGTCCCAAATCAGGATGTTCCAGACCTGTAAGAACCTCAAGTGAAAATTCACACCACTCCAACCACACAGTACCTAGTCCTCAGGGTAGATCATGCAAGTCTTCACAATACGCCTGCAGAGAGAGCTCTTCAGAGCATGGACAGGGGGATGAGTTATAAGTTCTATAAGTTTTTCTCTTATTGAAGCTAAAAACTGCACTCATGTTCCTAAACACAAAAGCAAACAAACCACTTTCTCGCTTGATTTATTTCCCCTCACCAGACGTCTGAGTTCTGAGTACATATGCATTCACAGCGCCCTTATGCAAATGTACACTCCTGGTTTATCCGAGGAAAATACTGGAACCTCTTCTCCAGTGTATTGTTTATCCGGTTTTGGTTTTGTTTTCTTTCGTTTTGATGTCGCTTTTGTCTTTGCCTAATTTCCTGAGCCTTCACATCGTGGGGTGTTGAATATTTCTTTAACGTTTTACATTTATATTTATCTAATTTACCAAAAGCCCTGACAATTACCCAGGCAAAAAGTGGACTTTTTTTAAACTTGGAACCACCTCGAAAGTATTGGCACCATTGCAGATGATATATAGGGAGGCATTCGGTGCAGAGATTAAGAGAGAAATCCAGATTGGCTTGAATACATGAACATCAACAGAACATCTGTATATCTGTACAGCATACATTTTAAAGAAGCCATCATTTGCACCTGAAAGAAAATATTTTAATGATTATTTTTTTAAGACATTCAGTGTAATATCTAGTTTTTTATGTCAAAAATGTTTGTCAAATATTACTTTTTTTGAGATTATTTATTTATTTACCTTGCTTTTTGTTTTGTTTTGTTTTTTTTTCTTAAAGGAAAGGCCAACCATTTTTTTTCAAAACACTTGAGACTTTTTAGATGATGTATAATTAAAAAAAATGATAAAATACTATTTTTAAAATTGTGTATGATTAAAAAAATATGTAAAAAATAATATATAAAATATTCACAATTTTGTACAATGTTTTAATTGTTTATTGAGTAGAAAACAAACATTGATTTTAATGATTATTCGGGTACCAGTATATATTTCTTTTGCCCCACCTGACTGTTCCTGCCCCCTGACACGCACAGGATTGGATCAGGATTGGATCAGGATTGGATCAAACCCATCAGCCTTCCCCGCCCCTCGCTCTTCAGTACTCTAATCAACGATTGGCTGTTCTGGCTGTCAGTCACGTAAAAAGTGGGCGGTGCTTGAGGCGGGCAGGCGGCGTGTCCGATCTCTTTCCGACCGCATTGCAACAAAGTTTACAGTGATACAGAAACCGCGCGAGCTCTTCGCCACTCTTTGATCTCTTTAGTCGCGTGCGTGTGAGTTATATAATCCGATTTCATTTCGCACTGCTTCACGTGCAATCGCTCGGATTGTCGGACGGAGATCGAAGTTCAGATGGGAGAAAAGTGCGAGCGGATTTGTGTGTTGATCTGATCTGGAATTTGAATAATTGCAGATGAAAAGTAAAAATTAGAAAACTCGTAAGAGATTTGATTCGTGTTCACATTTTACTAAATTATCAGTAATTATTAGTTCTATTCGTATTAGCGTTCATTTGAACAGTACTAGTATGAGATAGGACATTTACACGTTTCTTCTTTACTTTCCCTGGTAAGTCAGTAGATTATTGTTGTTATTATTATTATTATTATTATTATTATTATTATTATTATTATTATGTTCTGCTTTTTCCTTCATTAGTGTATAAACGTGATAAAATCCGCTTTCGGCTCCTTCTGATTTTTTTCCCTCCTTCTGATCTTTTCTCCTCCCTGGTCCTCACTTGGCTTCATCTGATCCCCGTCTGTTTGTACTGAAATCATTTGTATCACTGTTGATTTTGTTGCAAGAAACAAACTCGTAAACTTGTGTGTAAACATGCCAAAGAGTCGGGCAGGAGTCCACAAGTTGCTTCTGTCTCGCCCCCAAACCCCCAAGCTGTCTTATGGTTATAACTCCAACATGAATGTGGGCAGAAGTGGATACAGGGTCTTCTGTGCAAACAACGTCCCAGCAAGCACTGAGCTGGCCCACAAGATCACCGAGTGAGTATCATCATCATCATCATCATCCATTATTGTTTACACAACACCAACTTTTTTATGTCATGATCAAATAATATTGTTTGGTACTACATGTACGCCTGTGGCATAAGGGTGAACGTTTTAAACCAATTGCAGGTTTGTAGTTTTTGTTTTGGAGTCTCCAACATCTTCAGGAAAATGAAGAAACGTCTGCTTTGCATTTCAAACCTAAAAAAAAAGAGCTGACGGAGGAACAACAGGTTTTTCTAAAGACTGCTTCTTTATTCCAACACGTTTACATTTTTTTATTAGACACTCTTATTCAGAGTTACTTCCATTTCTCTCATTTAAACAACTGAACAGGTGAGGATTTAGGGCCTCACTTAAGGGCCCCGCAATAGCAGATTTGCAGTGATGGGTTTGAACTCGCAACCTTCTGATCAGACGTCCAGCATCTTCACCAATGAGCTACCATGTCCCACTTAAAAAAAAAAAAGAAAACTTTACCATATTAACCAGCGAATTGTTTGTTTTGCATAATAATTTTGTCACGTGACTGTACATGCTCGTGCACTTACTCGACATTGACGTGATTAAAACCCCTTCAGCCTTCGCCAGTATACGTGCTCCACTTCTCAGATCTGATTGGTTGATTGGAGATGATGTCACTGTGGGCGGTGCTTTAAACTGCTATAATATTATATATATAAAAAATAAATGATACCAGATGTTACTAACGTGAAAGCTGAACGTGTACACACTCGAGTAATTGTGTTATAAGAGGAATAAAACACTTTAGTATTTGTGTTCTGGGGTTTTCAGGTCCTCGATCTTGTGCCATTTCTGGCCGATGCAGTTTCTCCAAGTTGTTTATAGAAGCACTTAAAACTTTTTTTCTGCGAGAAACCTGTTTTTATTCTGCACTGTTTTTGTGCTCTGTTGCTGAAGTTAATCGTCTTTACCCCGTCATGGTCCTGGTGATGAAATGTGCGTTTCGCAGCCGTGTGTTTTGAAAGCTGCTTTTGTAAGAGCGTGATCATGGTGACCCGGTCGAACCCTCAGCACTGTTTAATGTCACGCTGGGCACATAACGGCCCTCAACCCTCCTGACCATCATCATGCCAGGCTTAAAAAAAACTCCCTTTAACATCAGCCTCGGAGCTGATATCTAGTAGAAGAAGAAAAGAGCGAAAAAACAAGTCGTCTATCCTGAAGATTCTGGAAAACGTAAACTTCCAGCTTCAATTCTGACTGTTGTGAAGCGCTGACACTGCAGATTTCTTCCATCAGTTTAATGTTAAGTCACAGGAAACATCACAGTTTAAATATTTCAACGCTTAAAAATACAAAAAGCGTGTTTACGTGGCATCCTGCCGCCCTGCTAATGAGCCGTTGCTATAGAAACTAGGTGTAAGAACGAGTCGCTAATGCAACCGTGCGCTCCTGTCTGAGCTGCTGCTGTAGATGGTCCCAACACCTTTGGACCATTGGGAACTCAACAGGTGTGGTGTGAGAGCTATTTGTGTGTGTGTGTGTGTGTGTGTGTGTGTGTGTGTGTGTGTGTGAGGGAAGTGCTTCACCATGGAGTGTCTGTAACGAGATCTAGTCTTCCAGCACTTTGCACCGAAACACGAAACCTCTCATCTGAAGAGAATCCAGTGCACTTGTTGAGTGTCCTGCTCTCTTGTGTGTGTGTGTGTGTGTGTGTGTGTGTGTGTGTGTGTGTGTACGCACGTGTGTGTACGGGTTTAGGAATGGCAAAAATCTTATTTTTAACCCCACATGATGATGATGACACACCTAATCTCGTTTGTCAAGGTCTGCTGGAAAATATATTTGGCAAGGGGTGTGTGTGTGTGTGTGTGTGTGTGTGTGTGTGTGTGTGTGTGTGTGTGTGTGTGTGTGTGTGTGTGTGTGGATAATCAGTTACACATCACCATATTACAGGCAGGAATTCAGGGCTGAAATTCTGTCTTGTTCAGTTTGAGACAAGGTTCCTCAGGTAGGCAGCAGCTTCTGAAAAAATTTCCATTTACATTACTGGAATTTATCCTTACCGTTGAGCAGTTGAGGGTTAAGGGCCTTGTTTAGGGGCCCAACTCTGGCAGCTTGGTGGTGCTGAAATCTGAATTAAAAACATTTCAATCCGAAGTCCCAACATATAAATCACTGAACTACCACATGCAAAATAATTGATTTTATCAGTGATGCACTCAGAAATAAACAAACAAAAAATCTTCACCTGAAATTAAAACTGAAATGTTTTCTAATATAAAAATATATACTTGTGTTTATGTATTAAAAAAAGATTGTTAAATAAATTAGTACTTCAATAATGATTGAACTAAACATGTTTAATTCTAATTAATATTTTTACCATATTTACCTTTTTATAAATTAATATTCGCATAATCGCATTTAATTATAATAGAATAGATTTTATGATCTGTTTTTTCTTTAGTTAGATCTTAATTGTTTTATTGTTTGTACAGTAAATAATTTTTTTTATTTATCCATCAATGACCGATGGTGAGATTCAAAGTTATATATAAAAGTCTGTTAAGAAGAAATTGTCCAATTGATTAATATTCAAACGCAGAGTTTAATTAAAAATAAAGAAAAATATCACAATTTTCCCCATGTTGAAGTGTCGCCTCTCGATCTCTCACACACACACACACACACTTTAGTCTGCACACATTCTGTGTATCACCATAATAATACTAACGTGAATGACTTTTTGACGTTTTTTCCAGGCGTCTCGGGGTGGAGCTGGGGAAATCGCTAGTGCTCGAGGGAGCCAACAGAGGTAAATGACGTGCTGTTTGGTGTTTTTCACTTCAGCGGATGTACTTTAGTCCGTACAGAGAGTGGAATAGTGCAAAGTCTAAACCTTTTCTGTAATACACAGCTCATAAAGCACACACACACAAACACAGACAGAAATCTTTTCACATTCTCACAAGTGGTCATTGATAAAATATAAATATTTGTGTAAGTATTCGCTAGACAATTGTGTGATTTTTCAGCTACTGCAAATAATGTACAATCTGGTGGGCGGGGCATACGGTCGCTCGCTGTCAATCAATAAATATTTCCATTCAATTTATAATTATTTAGTAAGAAATGTGAAATTATTCAGCTACTACAACTAAAATACAGCATGAGGTGATTTTTCGAAAGCCATTATGTTGAAGCTCAACAGGAATACGATCGTGAATTTGAGTACTGATGGCACTGTATGTGTGGGCGGAGCATACCGTCACTGCCCTGTCAATCACAGGGACACCAGCCAATCACAGGCATCTGTTAGCTTGTGTATGAGGAAGAGGGCAGAAAGCTGCAGCGGTTGTTCACATCCAACATCCATGTGTATTAACTGTAGGTTTTTGTAAATGCTGTGAAGCACAGATTTATTTTGGTCCATCACCATCTGACTGTGTGTCTCACACGTGTCCTTTCACAGAGACCACGGTGGAGGTGCAGGAGTCGGTCAGAGGGCAGGATATCTTCATCATCCAGACCATACGCAGGTGAGAGGAACCGGAGCATCTTCTTTCGCTGTTGCATGCGATACATGCATGCTAACCATGATAGCATTGTTTTTTGTTAATTTTTTTGCATGTTTTTAAGTTGTTTATAAATAAACCTCAGCTGTAAGTGTATGATCTTTGCGCTGACCGGATTCTGATCATAGATCGAATTTGTATCTTGTCATTTTTAAACAAAAATTGTTGTATAAATTGTTTACCTACTTTCACGCCTCAGAAGCTTCTTTGTCGTGGAAACGCGATGCTGCAGCGACGATACCATGATAAATATTTCATACAAATTGTGTTTAAAGGTCATTTTACTGTACATGCACCTGACTGTTGGGTTCTGTTTTGTTGCTGTAGATTATTTTAATAACATTTTTCTCTGTCGTAGAAACAATTCATTATTTTTCTTTGCTGCTAGCATTAGTTGGCATAGGCGAATCAGCTAGCTAGTAGTAGTAGTAGTAGTAGTAGTTGAGAAATAATGAAAGTTAAAGTCAGAGGCAAAGACTGAACGTTTACTTCACAAAGAGTAGCATTAATCAGTGTAGGCGTTAAATAGTTGTATGTGTGAGTGTGTTGTGTAAATAGAAACAGGTGTGCCTAATCAGTGACTTGGTGATAGAGAAGAGTGTGAGAGTCCTGTGTTTTTGTGGGGGTTTTGTCCTGTGTTGTGTTGTGGGGATCCTGTGTTGTGTTGTGTTGTGGGAGTCCTGTGTTGTGTTGTTTTGTGGCAGTCCTGTGACAAAGCATTTCACTGCATGTCGTACCCTGTATGTATGTGTATGTGACAAATACGATTTGATTTGATTGTGTTGTGTTGTTATGTGGGAGACCTGTGTTGTGTTGTGGGAGACCTGTGTTGTGTTGTGGGAGACCTGTGTTGTGTTGTGGGAGACCTGTGTTGTGTTGTGGGAGTCCTGTGTTGTGTTGTGGGAGTCCTGTGTTGTGTTGTGTTGGGAGTCCTGTGTTGTGTTGTGTTGTGTTGGGAGTCCTGTGTTGTGTTGTGTTGGGAGTCCTGTGTTGTGTTGTGTTGGGGGTCCTGTGTTGTGTTGTGTTGTGTTGGGGGTCCTGTGGGAGTGTTGTGTTGTGGGGGTCCTGTGTTGTGTTGTGTTGTGGGAGTGTTGTGTTGTGGGGTCCTGTGTTGTGTTGTGTTGTGGGGGTCCTGTGTTGGGAGTCCTGCACGATTTGGGAAAAAATGTCATGTTGCGATTATTGTGGTCGATATTGCGTTTGTGATTTAATTAATGGTGTCATGTGTCCACTTGTTTGGTTTTTAAGGAAATTGCACCCAGGTTAGTGATAATGCTAATTAAATAATTTTTTTTTTAAAGAAAATAAAATATTTGAAACATTTTATAACAAAAAAAGGGAATGTCGTGCTGCTGCCCATTTCAGTTATTTAGCTGTTTTTCTGCTGAAGTTTGAGATGCAGCTTATGTTTACATACTTGAATTCATGAATCAGTTTCGCAATCATTATTATTAAAAGTGTTGAACCAGTTTTATAGAAGATTGCTAATGATGTGTGTGGTGGCAGGTGAAGGTGCGCCAATCCGTGAGTATGTGCGGGTTAGGCGTTAGCGTCGAGGAAAGTTGTGTGTGTGTGTGTGTGTGTGTGTGTGTGTGTGTCGGCATGAGTACAAGGTAAAGTTCTGTCTGTAGAACTGTCGCCTGTCGTGTCTTTCTTCCAACCCGGAACCAGTGAGATGTTACAGATGTGTCATATTGCCACATGATGTAGAAACTTTAACTTTCAAATCTTGCACAGTTCCTCTCTGCTCAGTGTTGGTGATCTTAAAGCCAAATAACAGAGATAGCAGGTTTTTGGCTACCAGTTCAGTGTTGATCTGCTCAGCACACCTGAAACTCACGTGACCCCACATGCCACACGTGCACTGCCTCAACTGAGACTATCTGTTCTATTTTTGTTCTGTTAGGGGTGCGGAAAATGAGTTTTTGTGAGTTGGCGTCTGTGGCAGTCCTGTTTGAAGGCAGCAGTGTTTACTATAAAATACAGTTTGAGGTTGCGAGTTAAAGTGGAGGAATAATCTGAGTGAAACTCCGCCCCCAGACTTCTCATAATCTTATTTCCCTCCTGTGCCGTGTTTCTGTTTGTAGTGTAAATTAGTGCACTTTCTCTTAAACACTGGCTGGAGTGTGTAATTCTTTGGTCACCAACTGGTTGGTCCTGACTTTCAGGAAGTGATCAGGAAGATGAGTGTGTTTTAGTGATCGGCTGACTCAAATCTCTGTAAAGGCGTGGCACACACTCAATCACACTGTGTCAACTGGCATCACCTCTGATAATCAGGTCGGATTGATGCTAATCAGATTCTCCAGTTTGCGAGTTCTCACCTACTTAATGGCAGAGAGAAACAGTTCCATCATCAGCCTTGTTTTTAAATGTATTATTTGTTCTTCCCAAGTAACCATGAATCATAAAGTCTCTGTCCTAAAAATATTGTAAATCAGAAACCTGCGACTGTAACATAGTGCTGACACTGGAGACTCCTTCCATCAACAAACGATTCCTTATTCAATCTCCACTCACAGGGAGTTGTTGTGAAAGAGCTGTTACTATAGAAACCATAACATGATGCTGTCCGTACTGCAGGAGACGCTGTTATGGAAAATTACACGTAATTAAATTGGAATTAAAAACTTTCTGACCAATCAGAATCCAACAGCGCTGGATTAATTAATTAAAAATTAAAAATTTATTTATTTATTTACTTATTTATTTTGTCTTTAGATTAAACAAACAAACAAACAAACAAATAAGTAGATAAATAAAAAAAGAGAGTTTTTTGTCATGCATTAATTTAATCTATTAAAAAAATGCAATCATTTTCAGCTGCTCTTTTATTGGTGCATTATAAATATTCAGTTTCCTAATATATATATAAAAATGCATAAAGTTGAGGGTGAATAAAATGTATTAGAAATAAATATAGGCTTTAAATCCTTGAAAAATACACTTTATGGACACATGGGAGGTTAAAAAGTGTCACATCGTAATTAGTGATGTGATGTGGTGTGTGTGTTTGGGGTGAAGGGATGTAAACACAGCGATCATGGAGCTGCTGGTGATGGCGTATGCCCTGAAGACCTCCTGTGCCAAGAACATCATTGGCGTGATCCCGTATTTCCCCTACAGCAAGCAGTGCAAGATGAGGAAGAGAGGATCCATCGTCTGCAAACTGCTCGCATCCATGCTGGCTAAAGCCGGTAGGAGAAACACACACACACACACACACACACACACACACACACACACGCACACACACACTTTTTTATATGCAAACACACACTCTATACACACACACATGAACTTTGCACTAAGTGAACACTTCATTATCAGCTGCACCGCTCATACAGGCTACTTTCTAGGTCTATAAATACTCAGTGGCCCATCGGTTAGTCGACACAAAGTTTTGGCACCCGTGTAACCCTGCAAGCTCCAATAATTCCTATAGTGTTTGAATTGCAGTACAGCTTAAAGCCAGAATAAGTGACTTGTAGCTGTTACTGTTACTTATAGCTGAGTTGTGAAACATGACCAGGTGCTTTGAGAAGGTGAATAAAGGCGTGTCCTTTACCTTTTCTTTACCGTACATTTTCTCTATTGTAGAGAGTAGAGATAAAATATCCTTCACAGCACAGGTTTGAATAAACACAAAGACCCAGCATTGGCGACTTGGAACTCGTGAGCTTCCAATGTCTCAATCCAAAGGGATGTGCATCTCCAAAACTAAGGCCTATGTGATTCGATGCATAGCCGACGTTATGATACGACACATTAAAGATGCATATGATTCACTCTGTGACGATGCAGTGTGATCCGATTCGACACAATCTCTGCACTTTAATATGGTACAGATAGTTTGCTTTTGTTTCTTTGGTTCAGACAGACAGAGCAAATCATCAATATATGTGGTGCTGAGAGAACGCAATTGATAGTTTAGCGTGAAGAAATAAAATATTGGTCACTTTAAGTAGATCAGTTGCATATTTCAGTAACTACGCTGGATTATGCACTGCTTCAGTGTTTGTTTACGATCTGTTGTGCAATAATTTCATTAATCCTATTCAGTAATTTCACCAATCCTCATATGGCACAGAATTAGGTATATAGCACAGAACTAACCCTAACCCTAAATAGTGTGTGTGTGTGTGTGTGTGTGTGTGTGTGTGTGTGTGTGTGTGTGTGTGTGTGTGTGTGTGTGTGTGTGTGCGCGCGCTTCAGGTCTGACCCACATCATCACCATGGATCTGCACCAGAAAGAGATCCAGGGTTTCTTCAACTTCCCTGTGGATAACCTGCGAGCTTCACCGTTTCTGCTGCAGTACATCCAGGAGGAGGTAGCACACGTCTACACACACTTCTATACCAACACACACACACACACTCACACACACACCTCACTGAAGTCAAGGTTTATCCAGAAAACGCCAGCATTGCAAATAACACATAAATAAACCAAACGAATAAATGAGGAACGACAGAAAACAGGAAATGTATTTTGCACACTCATTGTACAACAAAGAAATCTGTTCTCAGCGTTTCTCCCCGTGGTCAGGAGGTTGGTGATATTAGGATGCTAGGATCTAGAGCAGATACTGATAAAGAACATCTCCTCGATCGTGGGTCTGTGTCTTTAACGGAGACGGATCGATTCATCATTTGGCTGATAGAATCGTTGATATTACAGTTCCACAGGTAAAAAGAACAGCTTAGCGTTACTAAATTTACTGACCACAAATTTAAAACAACGACAAAAAAACCTAAACTCAGCTTTACATAAGGAGTAAAAGCTTTGGGTTGGAATGTTGTTATTATTATTATTATTATTATTATTATTATTATTATTATTATTGTAATCTCATGTATCCTCATATTAGTAACACGGTTCTCAGTGATAAACTTTGAATAACTTTTTAGAATTTGTTTTATAAACAAATAGTTTTTGGGGTTACATCATCCATTTTCCACACAAACATCTCTCACGCTTCTCTCTCTTTTTCGTTCCTCTTCAGATCCCCGACTTCAGAAACGCTGTTATTGTTGCAAAATCGCCCTCGGCTGCGAAGAGGTACAAAACAATTGAATACATTTGTGTAAAAAGTTCAGGTTGGTGTGTGTTTTTCATGATCGAGTTTTTTTATTGTGTGTGTGTGTGTGTGTGTGTGTGTGTGTGTGTGTGTGTGTGTGTGTGTGTGTGTGTGTGTGTGTGTGTGTGTTTCTTCAGAGCTCAGTCGTATGCCGAGCGTCTGAGACTCGGACTGGTAGTAATTCACGGTGAAGCTCAGTCCGAATCCGATCTGGCTGACGGTCGTAACTCTCCCCCGGGGTACAGACCCTCGTGTGGACCTCCAGGTCTCGAGCTGCCCTGTAAGGAACTCATTTCAAACACTTGCATCTGTAACAGATCCTACAAAAAATCCCATTAAAACTCTGAGCTGATAATTATAAAAAACAGCCTTCAATTAAACCCATGCAAATCAGAAAAGTCTAAAATTTGAAATAACATCTAGAAGCATTTTAACCACGTCATACGTTTATAATAAGTCTTTAAAGGTTTTTTTTTTTTAAACACTTCATCCAGCTAACCCTCACGGGGAAAATCATTTCAGATGGATGCTCTGTTCTATTTTACACACACATACAGAAAAAGAACACAAATAAAAACCCGGCCCCTGAAACACTGATACATTGAAATTAGCCGAGGTAGCATGCACATTAACCTAGCTAATTTTGCTAATGTGCATGCTAGCAGTAAACCAGGCGTAAGAGGACATCCACAGAAATATGTAAGCTAGATTACTAGCAGTTAACTAGCTTCCATGCATGGAGTTAGCTAGCTAACTGTGTTAATATTAATCATTGCTACAATGGCTTCAAATCATAGAGAACATGATACAGACTTGACTTGGCTGACAAATACAGTATGCAAGCTAGCAGTTAACTAGCCATAACCTAGCTCACGTTGTTAATCAGTGCTAGGAGTTATGGCACTTTACTACATTTTATTGCTAGTAATTAAATCAGGCATTAGCACAATACTAACCCTAACCCTTATCTGCACCTCAGAAAATGACCGCAACATATACAAGCTACATTCCTAGCAGTTAGCTAGCTGGCAGGTATTTAGTTAGCTAACTTTGCTTATTTTATTGATTAGCTGTTATGGTATGTTTTAGCACATTACTGCTAATTAAATCAGAGAGAATACAACTACTGAAGCTACACTAAGGAAAGTTTGCTAGAAGTTTACTAGCTGGCTGTCAGACGGTGTATTTTTCACATTTTTCACATTTTTTATGCTTGTCATTAAATAAGGCGTTAAAAACGTCAACACAGACCAAATCTGCTACTGAAACTCTGACAAATGTGAGCGCTTGAACCTGGTAATTAGCTGCAAGTTAGCTAGTGATCTTTATGCTAATATTAGTGATAGTCTTATGGTATGTCTTGACACCTTTGAGATATTGCTAGCAATTAAATCAGACAAACACAAAACAAATCATGACTTGGATGATCCTTAACCAAAGTTCCAATACGAATACTAGCATACGAACACTAGCAGTTCACTAGCGAGCTCCATTAGCAAAAGTGTAAAATCAGACCTAAACTTGACTTGATGTTCTGATTATGTGTAATTTTTTGAGTCTGTGTATAAATGCTGCACTGGCTGAACTTTATATTGCTGCATTTAACCAGTCCTCCTTTATGTGTCGGCCGTACAGGGAGGTACCAAGCGCCGTTCCCTGGCATCGAGCTTCCAAGTACGGCAGCCGAGCTTCTCGTGTGCTGTGTGCTTCAAACGCATGGCCCGTGTTTGTGTGTTTTAGGGCTTTTCTCTTTATGCTGTGTGTGCTGTGTGTGTGTGTGTGTGTGTGTGTGTGTGTGTGTGTGTGTGTGTGTGTGTGTGTGTGTGTGTGTGTGTGTGTGGGTCTGTTTATGTAAAGGAAGCCCATGTATATAAATACAAACAGCACCATATTTCTCAGACAAGAACTGTGCATGTGTACTGATGCTATCTCGTTTTTTGTATTTTTTTTTAGCTTGTTCAGGATTTCATGGATAAAACAAAACAGAGTTCGGTGTGAATTACAGGATTTATGTATACAAATATATATATCTGATTAAATCCTGTTTGGCTGTACACATGCACAGTGGGACGTTTTTCATTCTTTTTTTCTTTACATTTCACAAGTAAGTGGAAATGCTGTTAACTGCCCAAAATCTTTCTATTTATTATCTTTTACTTTTTTTTTTTTTTTTTTTTTTTTTTTTTTTTACAGTAACAGATTTTTTTCCTCAGCTCATATTTTTTATTTGGCTCTGAGATAGATAGATAGATAGACAGACAGACAGACAGACAGACTAGACTAGACTAGACTAGACTAGACAGACTTTATTGATCCCATGAGGAAAATTATTGCGTTGATGATGTGGTCTGTGTTTTCAGTATAACTTGACTTTGGTGAGGTCGAACTAACTTTGTTTCAGTTTGATGCTGTATTAATTGGGTTGAAGGTTCTGGTGATGGAATGTGTGTGTGTGTGTATGTATGTATGTGTATATATATATATATATATATATATATATATATATATATATATATATATATATATATATATATATATATATATATATATACACACACACAAACACACAAAAATGTTATTGTAATGTGGTGATAAATAACATTTCATAACACCGCATGTGCTTCTGTGCAGTGATGATGGCCAAAGAGAAGCCACCAATCACTGTGGTGGGAGACGTTGGAGGTCGAATCGCCATCATTGTTGTAAGTATTGTTTACATTCTTTCACACACACACACACACACACACACATACACACACACACATAATGGTACTAGTGGTTACTTGCAATTTATAATTTTATTTTATCTTGTAACCTAATTTTTTAAATACAGTGTATGTGTAGTGTAAGAATTGCTCCACTAGAGGGAGACAAAGCACAAGTTTGATAATTACCTAAGCATCTTGATTGATAATTGTAATAGTAGTAGTGATAATAATAATAATAATAATAATATTAAATGCATTAATGTGTAGCACTTATTGCTATAAACAATTAAATTACTGTGCACATAAAGTACATGAATTCATTATAACAGATAATAAAGAAGCAGTAAAGTAAAAAAAATCTTTTTTTTATTAATTTAATATTTTAATTAATGAATAATAGTAATACAACAATAAAAAAGGCACTCAAATAAAAGACTAATGTTTTTCAAATAAAAGATAAACAACTCAGATTATTTAATTGTTATTAAAAACAAAACTTTGTGTATTTAATATTGATTTTTTAAGGATGACATCATCGATGACGTGGAGGATTTTGTGGCAGTGGCGGAGATTCTGAAGGAAAGAGGAGCGTATAAAGTCTACATCATGGCCACCCATGGCCTGCTTTCAGCCGACGCCCCGCGTCTCATCGAGGAGTCGCTTATAGACGAGGTGAGGACCATTTTCTTCTTCGTCCATTAAAGTGTAACTTGTGTACTTAATCTACATGAGAACCTCAGTGATTGTGATTGTGAACGCCTGAGCCTAAGATCAGTATGTGCTTCTTTTTGAACATCCCATTTCACATTATTCTTCATTTGCTCTTATAAGAAGCTCCACTCTTCTGGGAAGATGTTCCACTAGATTTTGTGGAGATTCATTCAACCACAAGGGTGTTAGTAAAGTCAGGAAGTGATGTAGGTGAGGTGAGGAGGCCTGGAGTGCAGCCAGCATTCACATTCATCCCAATGGTGCTTAAAACTCTTTAGCAGGAGATCTACCAAATCCAACCCATGTAAGGCAGATCTTCAAGGAGCAGGCTTTGTGCACAGGGGCTTTGTCATGATGGAACAGTTTTGGATCTTCTAGTTCAAGTGATGGTAAAGTTCCAAAGATGTCCTGTACTATTGTATGTCTCCAACGTTGTGTTATCAGTTTGGGGAGGAACCATGTGTTGGAAAAGCCGGGTGTCTGTGTGAATGTTTCAGCTGATCTTCACCTGCTGTTTAATGTCACCTCTGCTGCTTTTAAAGTGGCGTTATGGCCTGCAGAACTCACCTGTGTTAATCTCCTCTCGCGACGCGTCTCTTTGTTCCTGAAGGCGTTCACGGCGAACTGCGGCGTATAAACACGCGAAGGTTTATGACTGTAAAGCTCTGTTTACACGTGGTGGAGCTTCAACATAACACTAACGACAAACAGATTCTCAAAACGTGCTGTTAAGTGAAGGAGGAAAAAGAGAGAGAATGTTTGTTTGTTTTTAGTCGTGACAACAGTTAAAGGCTTCACGAGTCTGTAACCATAGCAACAACTTATTAATGTTAATCTAGTTTTGTGAAGGAATGGGCATTTATCGCTGCTATAATGTAAGGGAGATCGTGATCTGACCTGCTTTACAACCTGAAATGTAGCTTAAAACGGATCAAAATGTTGGTATGATGGGAACAAAGCGCTTTTGAGCCGTGATCAGGTTTCAAATCTGCTGAAGAAAAGATGAAGAATTTACAGATGAATGGGTGAATATGAACAGATTGATGGATAGATATATTATTTGATGGACGGAGGAATAAATAGATCTAGTTTTTAAAGGACAGAAGCTTTGATAGATGAATAGGGGGATTTATGAAAAGATATACTGATGGATGGAAGGATGGATAAATACATTGATAAACTGATAGAAGAATACAAGCATATAGAGATGAATAGTTGATAATAGATGGATGGATGAATTGATGTTCTGATGTAAGGATGGACTGATTGTTGGATGGGCAGATATAACATCATGAAAGGACATGATGAAAAGAACAGAAGAATATATAGATGAATTAAAAGATTTTCTGGTGGATGGATGGATAAATAGCTATTCTGATGAAAGGATGGAAGCATATACAGATGAATAGTTGATAATAAATGGATGGATGTTCTGATGTAAGGATGGTCTGATGGATGGATGGATGGATTGATATACTTCGGAATAAAAGGATTGATGAACAGATATACTGATGAAAGAACAGGAACATAGAAACATAGACCATATAAATGAAGAGGTGGATAAACACTGTAAAAGTATTCACACACCATCCAAATCACTAAATTCAGATGTTTCAGTCACTTCTATGGTTACAGGTGAATAAAATCATCACCTGCGCATGCAGACGCTTCTACAAATATTAGTGAAAGAATGTGTGGCTCTCAGGAGCTCCGTGAATTCCAGCTTGGTACCGTGACGGGAAGTCACCAGTGCAATAAGTCCAGTCGTGAAATTCCCTCACTACTAAATATTCCACAGTCCACCATTAGTGATGTTGGAACAAAGAGGAAGCGACTGGGAACGACAGAAACTCAGACACGTAAAACCACAGAGCGGGTCAGCGGATACTGAGACACGTAGTGCACAGAGGTCACCAACCTTCTGCACAGTCAATAGCTGCAGACCTCCAAACTTCATGTGGCCTTCAGATTAGCTGAAGAACAGTGCGTAGAGCTTCATGGACTGGGGTTTCATGGTCGAGTGGCCGCTTCCGAGCTTTACATCTCCAAGTGCAATACAAAGCATCGCATGGTGTGAAGCACGAGGCCGCTGGACTCCAGAGCAGTGGAGACGTGTTCTCTGGAAAAGATAAACTGATGGATAGATGGATAAATAGACACTGATGATAAAAAAAAATGGAGACGCAGATACAGGTGAATGGGTTGATCTGAATAGATGTAATGATGGATAGATTGGATGGATAAGTAGATGTAGAATATGTAGTAAAAATAACTCCTAACACTTCCTCATGCAGGTGGTGGTGACCAACACGGTTCCCCATGAAATCCAGAAGCTTCAGTGTCCCAAGATAAAGACAGTGGATGTCAGTATGATCCTGGCTGAAGCTATTCGTCGCATCCATAATGGAGAATCCATGGCTTACCTGTTCCGCAACATCACTGTGGACGACTAATGAGCATCTGGAGTCTTCATGCTGATCCAGGACCAGCTTGGAGTTTCTTTCTCAGGTGCTTGGTGGTTTCAGATCCTCGTTTATTCCCTTAAGAAAGTTTAGCAGTATGAAGATCTTCCCTGTCTCGCCTCAGCATGGAGGAGAAGAAGAGATGGAGAAACACTACGTCATTCCGTGTCTGTTGGAGAGATCATGGCTCTAACAGTGGTATTCTCACTTCCAGTACTTATTTTTGTGTGAAATATGCACTACACCATAAACGCCCTGTTCTACATATTCTCTTCTGCTTTTTACGCCTGTTGGCGACGTCATGAAAACGGTGGACCAATAAATAAAAAAAATTCAAAAAAATCTTTTCATTCATATTCTTTCTTCAAACATTGTGATACATTTTTAGTTGAAATATTAACAAATGGGTTACAGATGAATGGATCGAAACATGACTGAAGATGGATGGATAATAGAGATACTGATGGATGGATACAGATACATGGGTAGATATCAATGAATGGATGGATGTATAGATTAATAGATTTACTGATGGATGGATGGATGGATGGATTAATGGATGGATGATGGATTAATGGATGGATGGATGGATGGACAAAAGCATAAACATGAATGGATGGATATACTGATGGATCGATGAATGGTAGGAAGGATAGAGGAAGCATATACAGATGGATACGTGGATATATAAATGGAGGGATATACTGGATGGATAGATAAATAGATATACTGATAGATGGATGGATGGATGGATGGATGGATATACAAAAGCATATAGAGATAAATGGAAATATGGATTGATGGATGGAAGGATAGACAAAAGCATACACAGATGAATAAATATAAGAATGGGTGGATATATATATATATATATATATATATATATATATATATATATATATATATATATATATATATATATATATATATATATATATATATATATATACGAATGGCTAGATGGACAAAAGCATATACAGATAAATGAGTGGATAGATGGATGGATGGATAGATTAATAAAAATACTGATGGATGAATAAATGGATGGACGAAAGTATATACAGATGAATGTATATATGGATGGGTGGATATATGGATGGATGGACAAAATATACAGACAAATAAGTGGATATATGAATGTATGGATTTACTGATGAATGAATAGAGATACTGATGAATAAAAACACAAAGATAAATGAGGGGATATTTGGATGAATGGAAATACTAATGGATGGAAATATAAATGGATGGTTGTATTGATGAAGGGATAGATACTATCAGATGAATGATATATAAATGTGTATGGAATGATGGAGAGATAGAGATAGATATAATGAAGGATGGATAGAGAGATGAATGAAAACTCCATAAACTGGATGGAAAGTCACTTGGCTGTTGAAGAAGTGATTCTCTGGTTTGAAACAGTTCCGATTCTGAGTGATTTCAGGAAACAGGACTTCCTGAAGTCAGTGGAATTGCAGAAGTTACACTCGTCTGTGAAGTTAGAGGAAGTGTGAGGGGGAATTACCTTCATCTGATTAAGAGTGTGTTAAAATAATCACATTACACACAGCTCACTATAAACACATGATACAATCTTGTGATGTCACACGATTAAGAA
Source organism: Silurus meridionalis (assembly GCF_014805685.1). Taxonomy (NCBI): domain Eukaryota; kingdom Metazoa; phylum Chordata; class Actinopteri; order Siluriformes; family Siluridae; genus Silurus; species Silurus meridionalis. Next base: position 1,532,601 of record NC_060884.1, on the reverse strand, counting down.
CAAACGCTAAAGTTAGAAGTGAGTCACGTCACAGTAAATCGTTCTGCGCTCGGTCATCTTACACGCCACGAAACGTAGGAAATGCATTCTGGGTAACGTGTCAGAGACGCTGTACTTGTTCCAAACTCCGCAGGTGACCTTAAAGCTGCTGTGGAGCTTGGACCAAGTCCAGAGGCAAAGACAATTCAGTGACCCTGATCGGAGGAAATATGAGTGTTTGTTTGTTCGTTCGTTTATTCACTACTTAATAACATGAATTATTTCATTTATCTGCAAACAAAAGCTGTTTATTTTTCTGCTTACACAATCTTTTAATTACACATTCATTCATTTACACAAATATCTGCTTACATTTATTTATCCACTCACATTTTATTTACTTGGGTACCATCCATCCATCCATCCATCCATCCATCCATCCATCCATCCATCCAATACAAGATTCCTTATATATTAATTCATGCGTCCATTCATTCATCTAATTATTCATATATATATTAACTGATTAATTTAAATCATTATTTATATATATTCACTTGTTCTTGGTTTGAAAGAGGCAGATGTAGAGGATGAAGTAGTATAGAGACGGATGATCTGCTATTGCGACCCCTAATGGGAGCAGACGAAAAAAGAAGATATTCACTCATTCATTCATTTTTCATTCACACATTCATACACTTGTGCAATCATTTGTTCATTCATTTACTCATATAACGGTGTTCATCCATTCACTCAGTCATTCTGTCCCATTTATTTACTTGAGCGGGTTTAATCATGAACATACACGTGTTTACTTCAGCAACATGATTTATTTCTATATGAAGAATTTCCTTTATCTGTTCATCATTCATTCATTCATTCATTCATTCATTCATTCATTCATTCATTCCCATTCACATTTTTCGTCATTTCGGTTATTGTGCCAGTAAGGAAGACATTTAACAGGAATAGAATCTGGTGTTGTTCTGTACTCACCCTTTCTTAAACAGTTCTTGTGTGTGTGTGTGTGTGTGCATGTGTGTGTGTGTGTGTGTGTGTGTGTGTGTGTGTGTGTGTGTGTGTGTGTGTGTGTGTGTGTGTGTGTGTGTGTGTGTGTGTATGTGTGTGTGTTTGTTTTAATTCTCAAACTGTAAAAAAGGTAAAATAAAACTACATTTTAAATCTGTAATTAATTTAGAAATGAAGGTTTGAGATCAGGCACTTACCTGAAGATGAAGTTGAGGCTGGATGGAACATCTCTGGAGTGCAGTGTGTGACTATATGCCCTGAAAATGTAACCTGTTTCAGTGTTTGTTTGTGTGTGTGTGTGTGTGTGTGTGTGTGTGTGTGTGTGTGTGTGTGTATATGAGCCTATTTCAAAGAGGAACTAGACAGCAACTGACTGTTGGCCACTTCCTTGTGTGAGACAATGTGCAGCTATCAGAGCTGAACTGGGAAACGGGAAACACACAGACAAGGTCGGCTTTGTGTGTGTGTGTGTGTGTGTGTGTGTGTGTGTGTGTGTGTGTGTGTGTGTGAGTGTGTCTGTGATTCGTGTAAGCATGTGTATAATTGCCATTTAAGGCAATCAAGTTATACTAGTGTGTGTGTTGTATAATGTATGATTATAATTTCCTATCGTTAAATCCTTCAGTAAAAACACTTTGGGCTGAACAGTAAAAAAATAACACTAGAAGTTCCACATGAGTTGATATTGTATAAACTCTGATACTTAGCTAAAATCCAGTGATAAAATCCTGAACACAGAAACGTTATTGAATATTTCTTACTGTGACGTCATGGAAAGAAGTCAAGTCTGTACAGCTGAGGTCGTACACTCACGTTTATGCCACTCTGATTCTTGCATGCATGTTACATGCGGTCCACAAGACACAATAATACCCGAATCTACACCGAAGGTAACACCTGCTTGAGTCTGTGTGAGACTGTGTGCTGTTCACTGGATGATTGACAGCAGTGATGTTTTGAGCACGATGTCAATTTTGTCTCCTGGGTAATACCAAATAAAATGAAATGACACTAGACACTCGTTCCTTAATCCCCATCTTATGTTTCACGATTGTATGTCGAATGAGCCGTTACCATAGAAACGATACGCATTGATATAAAACTGACCAATCAGCATCAAGAATTCAGCAATGTGTTACTTCATACACCCAGTTTCTGTCAGTCTAGCGGTGATTTTTAACTGAACCTACAAACAGGTTTAGCACGTGATGTTGTAGACCTGCAGTTTGTTAATTATAATTATTGTACTGTGAAAAAATATTCACCCCCTTCTGTTTTTCTGCAATTTAAATTTCTTTGTCCATTTAAACCATTGTAGAAGCGTCAGCTCCTTCTTCTGTCTCCTGGGGAAGTGGAAGCTCAGTATTTAAGGCTCTGGGTTACTGACAGGTCAGTGGGGTTTCAAGCCCCGGTATCACCAAGATGACACTCTTAGGGCCCCTGATCAAGGCCCTTAACACTTTATGCTCCAGGGTTTCTGTATTATAGCTGATCCCAGCTGTGTAACATTGCTGTGATATGTAAAGAAAGAGCTGTAATGTACATATGACAAATATAAAGCACCTTCCTTTCTTTTTCTTTCTTTATACCAGTTTATGTATATGTGCACTTACATACTGTAACCAGCAGGGGGCAACACTGACAAACCAAATTTGATCTCTTTTCATTAGATAATTTATCTTAAATTAATTCGTCATTAAAATACAGTAAGAAAGTGATGAATTAAAGTAAAATCTTCATAAAGATTAACAAAAAAATTATTTGTTTTTTAAAGAAAAAAGCACTGTGTCCATTACATAGTAATTTTTTTTGCTGTTTTATAAACTTTACTGTACAGGTTAAACTGGAGAACAGAATTCCCATAATGCACTTTGACATTAGTATTGAATAGCGAGAGTTATTATTTCAGAAAAAAGTACAATCCTTAATAAATAAATAAATATATAAATAAATAAATATATAAATAAATAAATACAAACACATTCAGGAGTTTATTTTCTTCTTGGAAACACTTTTTATTCCTGCCTGTACAGTTCATATAAGAAAACAAAATAATAAAAGACAACATTTTTACAAACGTTTAAAAAAAGCGCATATGGACAAATTCATAAAACGCCAAATTTATCAACCAGCAGATGAAATACATTTGTTACCGTCTTCATATCTGTAAACATTATGATGATAATGGTTTCCATACAATCTTTAAACATCATCAGGTAATTTACAGTTCAGACCAAAAGTTTGGACACACCTTCTCATTCAAAGAGTTTTCTTTATTTTCATGACTATGAAAATTGTAGAGTCACACTGAAGGCATCAAGGGCTATTTGAGCAAGAAGGAGAGTGATGGGGTGCTGCGCCAGATGACCTGGCCTCCACAGTCACCGGACCTGAACCCAATCGAGATGGTTTAGGGGTGAGCTGGACCGCAGAGTGAAGGCAAAAGGGCCAACAAGTGCCAAGCATCTCTCGGGGAACTCCTTCAAGACTGTTGGAAGACCATTTCAGGTGACTACCTCTTGAAGCTCATCAAGAGAATGAGAGTGTGCAAAGCAGTAATCAAAGCAAAAGGTGGCTACTTTGAAGAACCTACAATATGACATTTTTCAGTTGTTTCACACTTTTTTGTTATGTATATAATTCCATATATAATTCCACATGTGTTAATTCATAGTTTTGATGCCTTCAGTGTGAATCTACAATTTTCATAGTCATGAAAATAAAGAAAACTCTTTGAATGAGAAGGTGTGTCCAAACTTTTGGTCTGTACTGTACATGTACACACACACACACACACACACACACACACACACACACACACACGTTATTTATATACAATATGTTATGTTCATTTGGTACCTTAGAGGTGCCAAAACTTCTGCACCCAGTGTATAACATTTTTTTTTTTTTTTAAATGAGAGTTTCAGCTTTACAATGAAATCGGTTTTAATCACATGACCACAAGCCTTTCAGCTTCATTGTAATTCTAAGCTGGTAGGTGATCACAGGAAGCCCTGAGCATGAAGAACCTGAGAAAACAGATATGAACACCATCGAACCAAACAACAATAAAGAATCTTTACTATATGGTACAACTACTGAGAATTGAATTTCCAAAAAACCCCAAAAAACGCAGAATATTTTCTGAACACTGATCGAAAGTCTTTTCTGGAGCAGCACAAAACATTTCAAAGTGTTTTTACGAGTTCTTTACCTTTATGTTCATTTATTCATTTATTCTTCTCCTTCAGTTCCTCTCACACCTGCAGTCAGGAGGCAGAGAGGAATTCTGGGTGGTGAAGAATCTGCTCAGGGTTTTCCTGTAACTGTTCATTTTCCTCTCCTGCATGAAAGAACAAACCAGAGAAGATCTGAAAGTTCTGGAGAAGAGAGAGAGAGAGGTATGGAGGTGTCATTCGGTGAACATCTTGGAGATGTTGCCTCCTGAAGAAACGTCCTGAACACGTGTGATGTTTGCGTTTAGGACACTGTGCAGCTGTTGGTTTTATTCATCGGAGGTCTGAAGTTTGCGTCTTTAGGATATGTCTCCCGGCGTCGCCTCAGCGCTGGGCTCAGGCGCCTGGGAAGGTTGGTTTGCTGGAGAAGTTCTCTGAACACCTCCACGACATGCTCGTTCTCCTTCGCCGAAGCCTCCAGGAAGTTGTTGTTCCAGTCCACCTCCACCGTTGCCAGGACGTCTTCAGAGCGCACTTGTCTGCACTCATCAAGGTCGCTCTTGTTTCCGACCACCACAATGGGGGTGAACTTGTCCTCCTTGATCTCCAGGATCTCATCGCGCAGATTCTTGACCGTCTCGAGAGACTCTGCATTATCGATGGAGTAGACGAGCGCAAAGGCATCGCCGTTACGGATGGAGAGCTTGCGCATGGCTGGGAACGAGTAGCTGCCGCTCGTGTCCAGGATCTCCACGCTCACCTTGACGCCCGAGAACTCGTACTCTTTTCTATGCAGCTCCTCCACCGTGCGCTTGTGCTTGGTCTCGAACGATTCGTTCAGGAAGCGACGGATCAGAGACGTCTTGCCTACGCCGGCTGCTCCCATGAACACCAGACGCACCTGGGTCTTCTCCTTCACTTCGAGAGACATGGTCTTGGAAACAGATCTCCTGATGCTTGAGGTTTTTTTGGTCTTTCTTCACGTTTCGCTTCTTCTTCTTTTGCTTCTTCTTCTCCTCAAAATCGTTCCTTTCAGCACAACAGATTATCTTTGAGCTCCTCTGCACTCGTGTGTTTGTGACTCGTAGTAAAAGCTCACGGATGCCTCTGTAGCGTAGCAAGTGCTCCATTATATATCCACCTCCTCCCTCTGAGACTCCGCCCCCTGCTCTTCTGAGCCAATCAGATCACAGCAGGGAGTCCAACACACCAGAGTTCTAATGCAAACTGATAGCAGTGTTTGTACCGGGAGGACGGTGTGTGTGTGTGTGTGTGTGTGTGTGTGTGTGTGTGTGCGTGCGTGCATGAGTGTGTGTGTTTTTTTTTTCAAGCAGAAAAACTGTTCTCCTCACAGTAAATGAATATTTATGGCGATTTGAATTGAATGAAGATGAAGTGAAAGGAGTTGAAATGTGAGACAGAAGTGGTCCAGATGTGAGCAAAGGCATTTAACATTTAGTTCTTAAATACAAACAATACTTTTTTCCTTTTTGGTGGAAAACAGAGAGCCAGTGGAAAACCCTCAGAGACCCACTGAGAACATATAACAATCCACACTCAAGATTAAACCGTGGAACCTGAAGCACCACAAATATAATTTAATATAGAGGATAAAATAATAGGAGCTGATCTCCAACATTCATCTCTAACTTTCCATCATACATCTCCATCATACATCTCCATCATACATCTCTATCATTCACCTCCATCATTCACCTCCATCATACATCTCCATCATTCACCTCCATCATTCATCTCCATCATACATCTCCATCATTCATCTCCATCATACATCTCCATCATTCACCTCCATCATACATCTCCATCATTCACCTCCATCATTCATCTCCATCATACATCTATCATTCACCTCCATCATACATCTCCATCATACATCTCCATCATTCATCTCCATCATACATCTCCATCATTCACCTCCATCATACATCTCCATCATTCACCTCATCATTCATCTCCATCATACATCTCCATCATTCACCTCCATCATACATCTCTATCATTCACCTCCATCATACATCTCCATCATTCCTCCATCATTCATCTCCATCATACATCTCATCATTCACCTCCATCATTCATCTCCATCATTCACCTCCATCATACATCTCCATCATTCACCTCCATCATACATCTCCATCATTCACCTCCATCATACATCTCCATCATTCACCTCCATCATTCATCTCCATCATACATCTCCATCATACATCTCCATCATTCACCTCCATCATACATCTCTATCATTCACCTCCATCATACATCTCCATCATTCACCTCCATCATACATCTCTATCATTCACCTCCATCATACATCTCCATCATTCACCTCCATCATACATCTCCATCATTCACCTCCATCATTCATCTCCATCATACATCTCCATCATACATCCATCATTCACCTCCATCATCTCCATCATCATCTCCATCATTCATCTCCATCATACATCTCCATCATTCACCTCCATCATACATCTCCATCATTCACCTCCATCATACATCTCCATCATTCACCTCCATCATTCATCTCCATCATACATCTCCATCATACATCTCCATCATTCACCTCCATCATACATCTCTATCATTCACCTCCATCATACATCTCCATCATTCACCTCCATCATACATCTCATCATTCACCTCCATCATACATCTCCATCATTCACCTCCATCATACATCTCCATCATTCACCTCCATCATACATCTCCATCATTCACCTCCATCATACATCTCATCATTCACCTCCATCATACATCTCCATCATTCACCTCCATCATTCATCTCCATCATACATCTCATCATTCACCTCCATCATACATCTCCATCATTCACATCTCCATCATTCATCTCCATCATTCACCTCCATCATACATCTCCATCATTCACCTCCATCATTCATCTCCATCATACATCTCCATCATTCACCTCCATCATACATCTCCATCATTCACCTCCATCATCTCCATCATTCACCTCCATCATTCATCTCCATCATACATCTCCATCATTCACCTCCATCATTCATCTCCATCATTCACCTCCATCATACATCTCCATCATTCACCTCCATCATACATCTCCATCATTCACCTCCATCATACATCTCCATCATTCACCTCCATCATTCATCTCCATCATACATCTCCATCATACATCTCCATCATTCACCTCCATCATACATCTCTATCATTCACCTCCATCATACATCTCCATCATTCACCTCCATCATACATCTCTATCATTCACCTCCATCATACATCTCCATCATTCACCTCCATCATACATCTCCATCATTCCTCCATCATTCATCTCCATCATCATCTCCATCATACATCTCCATCATTCACCTCCATCATTCATCTCCATCATTCACCTCCATCATACATCTCCATCATTCACCTCCATCATTCTCCATCATTCACCTCCATCATACATCTCCATCATTCACCTCCATCATTCATCTCCATCATCATCTCCATCATTCACCTCCATCATTCATCTCCATCATACATCTCCATCATTCACCTCCATCATACATCTCTATCATTCACCTCCATCATTCACCTCCATCATACATCTCCATCATTCACCTCCATCATACATCTCCATCATACATCTCCATCATTCACCTCCATCATACATCTCCATCATTCACCTCCATCATACATCTCTATCATTCACCTCCATCATACATCTCCATCATTCACCTCCATCATACATCTCCATCATTCACCTCCATCATTCATCTCCATCATACATCTCCATCATTCACCTCCATCATACATCTCTATCATTCACCTCCATCATACATCTCCATCATTCACCTCCATCATACATCTCCATCATTCACCTCCATCATACATCTCCATCATACATCTCCATCATTTACCTCCATCATACATCTCTATCATTCCTCCATCATTCACCTCCATCATACATCTATATCATACATCTCCATCATTCACCCCATCATACATCTCTATCATTCACCTCCATCATACATCTCCATCATTCACCTCCATCATACATCTATCATT